>NC_090320.1:190496904-190752687 GCF_040869045.1 Eurosta solidaginis | reverse complement strand
ATACGCAGTAGCATATGATAAAGCGCCAACCACCACCAACGGCGCCCACTATTATCACGAGCATCACCATCGGTAGTACCTTCCCAAACCCTTTTATTAGCGCCAACCACGAGCGCAACAACCACCAGACGTACCGCCACCACCAGTTGCAACGCACACAACGGGGCCGCGAACATAGGTCCGAGGCCACTAATGTTAACACCTACAACAGGCAGTACCACCGACACCAATACTAGCCGCATCTTTATCAGCTGCGTCCATACCGGCGATAATAATACTAGCGCATCTTTATTAGCTGCGTCCATTCCGGCGATAACAATACTACCACATCTTTACGAATATGTCATCTACATATTTGGTTATGTATTTGACATATATGTCTTTGCTTTTTAATTCATTCGCAATTGTTAAAGCTAAAGACGTGGAAGACATACTAACAGTATTTAATGCACAGCATACCAGGATACAATTTACTAAAGAATTAGAGCAGAACAACAAAATTGCCTTCCTAGACGTAGAAATACACCGAAAAAACCAAAACTTAACGGTCAACTGGTATGCAAAGTCGATGGCATCAGGAAGAATTATCAATTATCACTCCAATTATCCATGGAAGCAGAAAATTAACACAGCAACAAGTCTAATAAGGAAAATACATCTTCTAAGTGACGGTGATTTCATAGAAGAAAACAAGAAGAAAATAAAAAATATTCTCTTCAAAAATAGCTACCCGAATACTCTAATAGAAAAGCTTATAATTAATACGACACAAGAAATGGACCACCCTAATTCGTCAAATGGACAAACAGAAGCAAACACAAACAAAACTTATATTGGAGTTACCTATATACCAGGACTAACAAGTAATCAATCGCTCAGGAGAATTATGAAAAAAGACAACATAACATTTGCTCACAAACCACACAATACACTTAATCGTTTCTTTACAAAAACAAAAGACAAAATAGACAAGGGACAACAATGCAATGTAGTGTATAAAATTCAATGCAACGGTAACAACAACAATGCCTGCAATAAATGTTACATTGGCACAACGAAAAGAGCATTGAGAACGAGAATACACGAACATGAAATGGACGCAAAAAACAGAAAAACAAATACCGCGCTTTCTCAACACCTGACTGACAATCACCATACAGCTGATTTTGGGAACGCAAAAATTTTAGATGTTGAGAGAAGATGCAAAAGGAGAATGACACTGGAAAGTCTCCGCATCCAACAACATATGACGAATGTTATGAATTTTAAAGAAGACATTGACAATACAAATAGCGCTTATACAGCAATAATAAAAAATGATAAGAACAAAAATAGAAAATAAGAAAAATGAATGTGTCGATTGTCCTGTGATATTATTGTGTGTGTACAACTAATTAAATTATTGTGAGTTATTATTTTAATGTTGAATTTGTAATGTTTATTGAAAATAATGATTACTTTTGTATTTTCATGTTGTTTGTTTGAAAATAAATAGACTTCCTGATGATGACGCGGATGCGTCGAAATGCATAGAAGAGAAAAGTAAAAAACTCTTGGTTTTTTTCTTTATACATATCGACCAAAACAGCTCCAACCCAGCAAACAATAAAAAAAAAAATATTTTTCCGCCAACTAATTTGCAACTTAGAAAAACGGAACTACGATCGAAATGCAGAATATGCAAAATCGAACGATTCGAAGTTGGATCGAAAGAGATTGGAACACAGAATACCAAAATTGCCAAATCGAAAAAATTCCAATCCAAGTCGAAATGCAGAATAGGGCTGAATGTTAATATACAAACATATTCAAATTTAAGGCTATCACCCTAGTATAGAATTAAAACGAATATGAATACGAATGCAATATGCATAATGAGCGAAGAAAATGAAAAGTTAAGAAGCAATTCTTGTTATACGTTCGAAATTGTTGCATACTGAAAAATTAACAAAAAAAAAAACAAAAAAAACAAAGCATATCTTAATGGTCATAGGTAGGCAATTTGTACTGCCTGTGAAACAAAAAAAAGTGTTTCAGGTATTAAAATTTGCTTTGCGTTACGGTAAAATTTTACTATTACTTTTTTTTAATTAATGCAATTGTTGCGGATATGATTTTGGAATGAGCAAAAAGTATTGATATTGTTTCGGTAAGGAATAAAGTTTTATTGGTAATTCAAGTTCAATTGCATTATCAGTTAAAACGCAATAAATTTATATTAAGGGACGCAAATAACGAGTAATGCGGATTAGCTACCTTATCAAAAAAAATAAAAAATTTGTATACATTTTTTTGACTGAGTTGAACTAAACCCGAAACAATACCAGCACTGATACATGCAAAACAGTTTACGTTTCACCTGAACAAGTAAAACGATTTCATTAATTTTATTATAAGTTTAAAAAGTTCACGTTTTACCTGAACCTGTAAAACGATTTCGTTAATTTTATATCATGACGGGGGCAGCGCTCGTAGGTGCGTTCTAAGGGTTACCCCTTTTATCCCCAAATAAAAATCCCCAAAATCAAAATCCTCAACACGAAATCCCCATTTTCTGTGTGAAAAACATTCAAATTAGGTTTAAAAAACGCCGCGGTTTTAAACCTAACTTGAGTGTTTTTCACACAGAAAAAGAATAGTTATGTTTATTCTATTTCCAAATTAACACTTCAATATTGATGATTTCACATATATTTAATGGGCACATTAAAGAAAATACAGTGCAACGCAATAACTTATAAATACAATTAATATAGTATTTACATAACAAAAAAATTCAAAATACATTGCATTGCAGATAAACACAGGAACATTTTTTTTGTTTTTACAAATTATAAATACATATGTAAATACATATATTTATACTCAGTTGAGCAGAGCTCACTATTAACTTTGTTCGCATAACGGTAATCCGTAACGGCATAAACTAATCGAGATAGATATAGACTTCTATATATCAAAATGATCTGGGCGAAAAAAGAAATTCATTTAGCCATGTCCGTTCGTCCGTCCGTAAACACGATAACTTGAGTAAATTTTGAGGTATCTTGATAAATGGTGTGGTATGTAGGTTGCTGGGCACTCATCTTAGATCGCTATTTAAAATTAACGAAATCGGCCCACTTTTTCGATATCGAAAATTTCGAAAAACCGAAAAAGTGCGATAATTCATTATCAAATACGGCTAAAGCGATGAGGCTTGGTAGGTGGGTTGAGCTTATGACGCAGAATAGAAAATTATTAAAATTTTGGACAATGGGCGTGGCACCGCCCACTTTTAAAAGAAGGTAATTTCAAAATTTTGCAAGCTGTAATTTGGCAGTCGTTGAAGATATCATGATGAAATTTGGCACGAACGTTACTCCTATTACTATATGTATGCTAAGTAAAAATTAGCAAAATCGAATTACGAACACGCCCACTTTAAAAAACAATTTTTTTTAAAAGTCAAATTTTAACAAAAAACTTATCCTGTAAAGATGATATAAGTAAATTATGTCAAAATTCAACTCCAGTAATGATGTGGTGCAACAAATGGGCGTGGCTCCGCCCTTTTGCATTTAATTCGTCTAGAATACTTTTAATGCCATAAGTCGAACAAAAATTTACCAATCCTTGTGAAATTTGGTAGGGGCATAGATTTTATGACGTTAACTCGGTTGAAGCCACGACCGGTTTATATACACAGTCCGTCTGTCCTTCCGCTCGGCCGTACATAGGTAGATTTTAGACATTTCGGCGGCCATAATTGAATTTATGAAAGTTGCCACAATTACAAAAAAAAGCACGCCCGCAGCTTTAGAATAGACAGAGGAACAATAATTCAACCCATTCCCATCCATCGCATTCCTGGCGTTAGCTGTGAAGTAATCGGAATTTAGCTATTTCTGAAACGTGTGTTATAGTTTTTTTTAACCTATGTGAAATCGCATGTTTTAAAGTGAATATTTTAAGTTTTAAGACAATTGAATTAAGTAATTGTGATGGATTCTGATATTTCAGGTAAATACTAACATTATTAATGGTGCTTGTGATTTTTAAAAGTCATAAATTGATAAAGAACCTATTTTATTTATAATGTTAAAAAAAACTTTTTTTTTTGATTTTTGGTGTTCAAAACAATTTTGTTATGTTTCCAAGTCCGTCCAAGTGAAAATTAGTTTTGAACATGATACTTGGCACAATTAGCTTGTCAACTGCATTAAAGTTAGCTGCAGATACTTGCAGATAGGGGGTTAGATAGAGGGTTTGATACACCCTTGTTGCTGTACAACAAGAAAAATAGCCTCACTGCGCAGGTATTTTTTAGTGTTACACATTGTAATATCTATTTTTTTAATATAACAGATTAATTACACAAATTATTATAATTTTGCATTTATTAAACAGTTTTAAAAAGATATAGGCAATAAAATATTTTTGGCCGACTAAAACTTGAAAATCTACCTATGTGGGTCGTTAACACGATAACTTAAGCAAAAATCGATATATCATTACTAAACGTAGTTCACGTACTTATCTGAAGTCACTTTATCTTGGTATAAAAAATTACCGAAATCCGACTATGACCACGCCCACTTTTTCGATATCAAAAATTACGAACAATTAAAAAAAATGCCATAATTCTATACCAAATATGAAAGAAGAGATGACACATGGTAATTGGATTGGTTTATTGATGCAAAATATAACTTTAGAAAAAACTTTGTAAAATGGATGTGTGTAGCATTATGCGTCATACCCACCTATGTATTACACTGGCGGCATTACGCATCATGAACTATGCCAAATACATTTTAGTAATAATCATATTACAACATTATACAACATAAATTATTGAACTAACCCAGCGGTTAGCTAACATCAATGGAATGCCGAACATGAAACTCTTGTCCGTTCACAGCTAAGAAATTCTGCTTATTATTTACATACAATCAATAATGGGAATTAACCAAATACTCACATTGATCTGCTGACTTTGCAAGCATGCATACAAACCTACATGTATGCATAGCATTAACCAAATTACTCGCATTGATCTGCTGACGTTGCAAGCAGGCATACAAATCTACATGTATGCAAGCAGGCATACAAATCTACATGTATACAAGGCATGTATACAAACCTACATGTATGCATACCCCATTACCAATGTACATATTTTTAATTTATTAGTATTAAGATAATTATGAATGTATAGGTTAAGTAAATAACTATAAAAGGGAAAGAATTTATTTAATAAAGAGAATTAATGTTTGACTACCAAACCTTTCACATCTTTTATTCCAAATCAAACATTTCATGGCGATCCTGCCAGGAGGGTCAAGAATTAGCAAAACTGCTGAAGACCTTGCTGGAGGAAAATCCTGGATATAAGCAGGATTCGCCTTTCAAACATTTCATGGCGATCCTACCAGCCTGATCTTTGAGTAGCTGAAAAATTTGCTATTAAGCAAAATTAGCTAGATCTCGCTGGAGGAAGAATCCTGCCAGTTCAGATCAAAAATTGTCACAACTGCTAAAAAGGATCTGACTGCCCAGGATTCTGACCATTTGTAAAACAAGTAAAAAGTTTTTATTTAAAGAAAGGAAAAAAGAGAAAAAAGGATATTTAAACAAAGCAGCCCTTAATGTCATTATGGCAGCACCCAAAAATCTAATATTGGCACCGTTGCAGTACAATTAAACTCTTGGATTTAAACAAAAGGTACTACTATATGGCATCAATTAAGATATTGTCAAGGAAAGCCGTTTTTCGGCAAGGATTTGGCAAACTAAGTTGAAAAATATTTGGTGGTAACAAAACGGGATCAGCTACTACTATATGGCATCAATTAAGATATTATCAAGGAAAGCCGTTTTTCGGCAAGGATTTGGCAAACTAAGTTGAAAAATATTTGGTGGTAACACAACGGGATCGAAGGACACCTTTCAATTGGCACAAGTTAACAACAAAACGAAACCAGAAACATTTCATGGCGAGATCGGAGGCATAACACTCGAGGCAATTAATATAAGTATACTAGCTGACCCGGAAGACTTCGTACTGCCTCATCGATAAACAAAAGACCTAATCTTTTGTATAAAATGATTTTAAAACAAACAAATCGAATCCGTATTTAATAAAAAAGCATTTATTGAATAAATCATGAAGTTTTATTATTATTTTCGATACATCATGTTGCTTACTTAGAAAACAGAGTTTTCCTGAAATATTGGCTATTTATAAGGTTTAAATTTGATATTCACAGACACACTGTTAAAATACAGTCTGTTAATTAATTTAAAGCTTTCTCATAAACTATATTTTTTGTTTTGTTTTGTGGTGCGTAAATAAACATAGAAGACGGTTTTCCGACGCGCGAACACGCGACGTATAATAGTCCATGCGCGAAACAGGGAAACTCCAAGTTGATTCCACAAACTTCTAACGACTGTCCTTGCGATTTATTTATGGTCATCGCAAAGGCCAGACGTACTGGAAATTGTAAGCGTTTAAAATCGAATGGTAAGTCCGTTGGAATCATCGGTATCCGCGGGATCAAGACATCCTCTCCTTTGTATTTTCCTTTTATGATTGTCGCCTCAATGACGTTATTCATCAGTCTTTTCACAGCCAGTCTTCTTCCATTGCATAGTCGAGGTTGATTAATGTTACGCAGCATGATGACAACTGATCCTACTTTCAACTGCAAATTGTGAGGTGGTAATCCAGGCAATTCCAGTGAATTTAATAACTCAGTGGGATAGTTGACTACGTTATCCTGGTTCATTACGGTGTCGACTGATTTGAAGGAAACCAACTGTCCTGGAAGTAAATTCTGAATGGTCGCATTAAGATCCTCGACATCTTTATTTTTCGCTGCTAATATTGCTCGTTCACCCAGCCAATTATGGTTATTGAACTTTTGCGCTATATCTGGGAAAACTCACTGAATATGCTCCACTTTTGAGTCTGTGATGTGACAGAAATCTGTAGGTAATGTGATGAATCCTGTCGAGGTGTCCACTGCAACTTTATTATTTCCAATGTCTAACAACTGCTTCGCAAACACATTTGCAGTTTCATCTTGTTGCAAAAATGCTCGCATGTTAGTTGTTAAGTGGAGTGTCTTTACGTACCGCCACAAATTTGATGATTTTAGGCATGCATTTCGTTCATCAGCAACAGTTGATCGGGGAATAACTGGAAGAGTCTGACGAAAATCACCTGACAACAGAATCATGGCCCCACCGAAAATATTTTGATTGTCACGAATATCTTTCAACGTTCTGTCCAGTGCCTCCAGTGACCTCTTATGGGCCATTGTGCATTCATCCCAAACAATCAATTTGCATACCTGTAGGATCTTGGCCATTGCGCTATTTTTGGCGATGTTGCAAATTGGTGTTTCGGTGATTTGCATGTTTAGTGGTAATTTCAAGGCAGAATGTGCAGTTCGCCCGCCTTCTAGCAGAGTTGCAGCTATTCCAGATGAAGCCAACGCTAGAGCAACATCATTTCGCGATCTGATCCTCGCCAAAAGCAATGCAATTAAAAACGTTTTTCCGGTTCCTCCGGGAGCATCAAGGAAATAAATTCCACCAGATCCACTGTTCACAGCTTCTATCAAAGTGTCGTACGCAATTCTTTGTTGTTGATTTAATTGTGGAACATTTGTACGAACTGTTTCGGCCAATGCTTCAATGTCGTACTGATGTTCTCTTTGCAACTCGTGGTTTAATGCATCGTGCATATGACGATTGGGTGGTGTCATTCCCAAACACGACAATACTTTATTTGCCATCAATAAACACATATCTTCTATCATGATCAATGTGTCATTGTAAATTTCTTCAGTCATTTGTAGTGTAGGATTCAAAGTTTGACGGCGCACACGATGCAAAACATCCTCAGACATGTCATCTCTATACTCAACCCACAAATCTTTTGGATTCGAGGGGAAACATGTCGATATGATAATCGCAAACAATGTACGAATTTGATGCGGCGACGAAGATATTACGGAATCCTTGAGCGTATCATCCCAGTGCGAATCGTTCTCAAGTAAATTTAATAGTTGGCATGCCTCACGGTAAGTCGCACACAGCTGTCCATTAACTGTTTTCAGTTGTTTAAACGATGTCGGACCACGAACATTCACCAACAACAACCGCAAATAATAACATTCATTGTTATTTGGATGTACTGTGTAGATGCGACCCAGAGCATCTGAAGCAAATACATTTAGATGTCCTTCAACTGGTGTTCCTTGTTTTCGACGCTGAAACGATTTCGATGATGCGTTCCATGTGTAATAGCGTGGCATGTCAGCATACAGCAAAGTGCGAGCAAAATCATCAGTTTGACAGACTGTAAAGAAACTTGTTAATGTTGTCGACGGTGGATGTGCTGCCCTGTCTGACGCGTTAGATTCATTAAAATAAACTCGTTTACCATTTTCTAAATGGACTGCAAAATGGACTACTGTAGGGTGTCTTTCATGGATCGCAAATGAAAATATACGCCAAATAGCTTCGTTGCTACTTACATAGCGACCCATCTGGTACTGTGATATTTCATCATTTGCATTGGTTACACCGAAGACAGCCATATCACTACCTTTATTAACATATTTACATATGTACTTTATCGACTTCACAGAATTACAATATTCCACATTGATGTGAGTCTCAAAAGCTTTGGACAATATTGGCGAGTATGGCACAATCCAACGATTGTCTACATCAACATTTTGTCCTCTTACCTTCACAACTAGCGATCGCCCACTGTCCACAACTGATCGCCGACTATACAATGGGTATCCATCATTTCCCGTTATGGTTTCAGCAAGCAAGTCTCTTGGGTATCGCTTGGAACACCTACCGTCGACCATACAGGGTGAGTTGTAGTTGAAATGTCCGCAAGGTCCATGTATCATGTGTTTGGTAACTACTGCATGCAATTTTGGGTCAACTATTTCATCTGGAATTTCAGCTGAAATTATGGAATCAACCTCATCGGGCCTTATTTTGTCCACTAACCATACTAAAATGTGCGCATGTGGAAATCCACGCTTTTGCCATTCTACAGAGTACATCCAACAACGGACTCGGCCATACACACAATGCTTTATTAAGAAATTCATGAGAGATTTTAATTTTTGTTTAAAAACTCTGGCAGTTATGTCATGTCTATCAACTGGTGTTTGGCTATATAGTAATTCCTTCTCGATTTCGGACCATTTTGGGTTACATGTGAATGTAACAAATAAGTCTGGGTGGCCATAATGCCTAACATATAACATAGCATCCTGAGCATATTCATGCATGTGGCGTGGGCTTCCTATATAAGTAGCTGGCAAAATTGTCATTCTTCCTACATTATTCACATTGCCATCAGCATTTATAGCATCGCGGAGATGGATGTATTCCTCTGACCGTAGCCGTCGTTGGTTCAAGCGGATGTATGTCAATCGTTCAGTCTCAATTTTGACATACATGTCAACTGCAAACTGATGAAAAAGTCGTTGACACAGAAGTTGACACATCAAAATATGATTTACTTCACCTTGACGGATCATGAGTCTGTATGAATAGAAATTCATAGCACTAACTTTTTTGTTGGTTTCAGCACCTGCAATCAAAAATGATAAATGTTTAAATTGTTACTTAGATGAATTGAATTTAAAAATATTATTTAATCTTGTTCAATTCATTTACCTGTTACTTGATTTACCATTTTGATATTAAAATGGTATCCATCTTCCCCCTTCCAGAAGATCAAAGGATATTGTAGTGCATCATAACTCCTGTGTGTTTCAGATACACGTTTTAAATCACTATTCCGACGATGAAGCACAATATCTCTAGATTGTAAATTTTCTCCCACAATGACAACAGCCACTTCATCAATGGTAGGTGAATTGAACCTCCTTGTGTGTTCACCGGCAGGTGTTTTGTCAGCTCGAATAATAATATTATGGCTATCAGATGGCATCCGATCCAATGCTATTTTGAACATGTTTAATAAATTGTTATACTGATGAAGAAACATTTGTAATTGTTGGACAATGGTTCTCTTCGCTGTTGGATTGTGAGCACAACGATTATTAATTTCCGCATCTGAATTTCCCATAAAATAAATTTGTAAAAATTGATGATCTGCATCAGGTAGTGGTAACAGAGTTCCCAGTAAGTGATAAATTTGTCCTTGAATCTGTAATTTTTTAAAATTTGTCCATTAATTATTTCCGATATAGTACAAACTTGAATAATATAAAAAAATATTCTTATATAATACCTTGAAAGTGGGCATGAAATTGTCTTGTATAATATGTGTAGCACCAAATGATGTCATCTGGAAACAGTTGTTATATTTCTGAATGTTGGTCAAGAAGTGCTTAGAATCATTTCTAATCCAAGAAACTAAAGAGCGTAAAGGATCTGGTGGTGGGACCAATTGTGGCAATTTTACTTTGCCTTCAGCACAACATAATCCAGTAGATTCACCAGTGTATTTTAACGCCTTACAATATTTCAAATTGTTTTCATTTCCCCAATTGTTACCGATTTGTCGGCACAATAATCAATTGCCGGATCATAGTGGAATGCAGCTCGTTCAAGAATCACAGGAGCACTGCGTCTGCGGATTCGCTCAATTTCATTATATCTAGCTTGCTGTTGTTGTGTTTGATGTGCACGAACTCGTTGCATTCTAAGCCTATCTCCTACATTGTCACTCACTAAAGAACGCAATTCTGACATAGCAATACGACTATTTTCTTGATCTGTCTGTCTCTGGTCATCAGTGCGGTTAGCACGTGAGGTAGCTCTTCGCACATTTGATTGACTACGACGACCTAAGTCAGGTCGTCTTCTCCTCGGCATCGTAAATTGTAATTAATCAAAGTGAGAAAATTTCCCGCTCATTTAGCAGTAAAAGAGCACATTACTTGGAATGTCACTATCACAAAGGATCACCAAAGTAAAGAAAGTTCTCGCGCACGTAGCCACAAAGATAGATATAATATCGTAATACTTTTTTCCGTGCTCTGAAATGCGACAGGATGGATTGACATATTAGTTGGTTGTCAAATCTAATGTCAAATATTATGATTGCGTTCAGAAATTTAACTTAAGATTTATAATTTAATTTGTGACAAAACTTAAAGTTTTATCTTTCGATTTCTATATAATCTTATTAAAAAAATAATCAGACAGTTTAACAACTGAAGCTAGCTAAAATTGAGTTTCTCGAAGCCGACCACTATTTATGTACTATGTGTTTTGTCGAGTTTCAGAACGCGATATTAGATCCTCCAACGCGCACGCGAATTTGAACTTTATGCAGGGGTAATAAATTAGAAATTGACTCTCCATTTTATTTAGAAAACGTTTGTATGGGAAATAGAAATATGCGGTTTTGAGTATTTTCCCGGCAAGTATTCGAATTTTTCTCACCTTTTAAACCTTCCCTAGACCTCCACGAATAATTCAAGACCAAGATAAGATAAATCCGTTCAGCCGTTCTCGAGTTTTAGCGAGACTAACGAACAGCAATTCATTTTTATATATATAGATAAAAATTTTAGAAACAAATTGGGCGGCCTTTACGGACGCTAAACCATTAGCAAAAACGAGAGTTTTTGCTTAGGAATTTTTTTTTAACAAATAGGACTTGTAAAAAAAAAAAAAATAATGTAAAATTTAAACTAAAACAAAAGTATGTACGAACAATTTCTTTTGAACTTGAAAAAAAATTGATCTAATTTGTTAAAATTTGAAGTAAAATTTTTATGGAAAAAAGAAGTAGGAGGAAAATTAAAAATTTCTTATTCGAAAAAAAGGCTAAAATGCTAAAAATCTTAAATTAAACTTTTATAAGAAAAAAAATTCAGGTAAATTGGAATGTTTAGGACACTTCTGTAAAATAGTCAATCAACTTCAGACAGTTCACCTATCCTCTAAAGAAAGCCCATAGAACATTTTAATAAGGTTTAAAAATTAACCAGAACTACTAAAATGCAAAGAAACTCCTCAGATCTTCCTCTCTATTGGTGGGACGAAAATACCCGACACACTAGGGACTTACAAAAAGAGTTAGAAGGATTAAAAAAATTGTGGAAGATAATAGGTATGGAAAGGGAACCCACAATTGAGGATGTTATAAACCCCACTACCAGGGAAGAGGAAATAATGCGTATGATTAGGAGAGTGTTCCCCGAAAATTCCAAATGTTAAGTGGCATCAAAAACAAAAAAAAACAAAAAAAAATATATATATATTAAAAGCCCGTTTAATACGAATAGATAAGAATATTTCCAAATATATTATAAACTACACTAAGAAAATTTTTTTTGGAATATTAAAATTTTTGTTTTTAAATATTTTTAATCAACAATATCCACAAAATAAAAAGTCATAAAACAAAATATCTAACTTCTTATTAAAACTAGAGAACTTTCAAGATGTCTTGGTGGACAAAAATAGCCCAAGGCATCATGGTAGCCATAGCTGGCTACGAGGTAGGTAAAGAAATCTCTGAAAGAACAGATAACAAGATAATCAAGTATGAGCCACCAACTAAGGTAAATACAGAAAATACTCCGAACATCCCAGATGTTTGGTTAGCAGTTGTAGGTTGTGTATTCATGCTATTGATCATCACAATAGCTATGATGCTCAAAAACTATATGAAGCACAAATTTAGGCAGGTAAAACCCGCCACAACTCGTATCTAAGAAACACCAGTTTTTGCAACCCATTACTTAAACCAAACCCAAAGCTGAGGAAGAGCGATAAACAATTCAAATAAATCTCAAATAGTAAACCTAAAAATGTCACAATCGACAGTAAAGGCAACCCTGCCTAAAGCGAACAGCAAATCAAAAATTCGCATAATTCCTTTGATGGATCCTGACAAAAATAGTCATGAAGCAATATAAAATTCTAGGACAGTGGAAATAGGCAAAAACTAAGAACAAGAAAAATTTTAAAAACCAGCCCATAACAACAAAAAGAAAAGAATGAAGAAAAGTCACAAAGAGAACCTATAAAAATATAAGTGAAGCGATATATAAATTTGCAGCAATAAGACATGTCGCGCTCCTAAAATGGTAGCGTAAGAAATACAAGCAACCTGATTGTAGATGATAAAATTGACTTAGGACAATTACTTATCAGGCTGTACACACGTTGTACAAATGCCGCCAATCCAGGACTTGAAATTATTAAGAAAAACACAGTTGTCCTGAGGGACAAATTGGTGAAAAATAATTGAATATTTACTCGAGTAGGCAAATTTAAAATAATAAAAGTAGGTACCAAAATTCTCTAAGATCAAACAATTGCACAAACCCAAAAAGGTTGTGAAAGTGACAAATTCCGGTATAAAAATAAAAATTAATTCTTCATAAAAGTCATAACGATTCTGTCTTGGTGGCCGCCGCAGAAATCATATGACAAATAAAATCAAAAATATTGCTGGAAAAAAGGGAAATTATTAAAAATTTAAAGATACGAAAATTTTTTTTTGTACCCACTTTACCTTCCAATTATCCATTAATAAAACTACCCCGCTCTTCCATCAGCAACCCCCTCTATTATATATACAATTTATTACAGATTTACCTAATTATGAAAAAAAAAAATAATGTCAAGTGAAAAAAAAAATCTTTTTTCCTTGAATAAAAATTAAATAAATACGATCATTTATTACCTAGGTCTCATAAGGCCATATTTTTACATATTAGGAAAGTATTCTACTTTAGCCCCAATAGATTAGAAAATATTAATAGCAAATTTTTTTTCTCTAACCCTAGGTAGATAAATAATAAAACTTATATACATAGAAAAATTTCGATAGGAAAATAATTTGCATAAGTTACTAAATAATAGTAGGATAAAAATGGTAGGAACTATAAAAGTAATTTAGAAACTAGTAATAGAAGCAATAAATAAGGAATTAGTAGTCCATCTAAGATATATCTTGGGAATAATCTAAAAATAAATATTCCAATCTACTCAGTAATAATTCGTATCTAAGCAATTGAAAACAAAATTTTTTTTCTGCTTCATATTTCCATATAAATATTAGAAAATAATTTTGAAAAAAAGCGGATTTTAAGTGAGTGCACACATTTAAAATCCGGCTATAAAATATATACAGTAAATACAATAAGTAAATTAAGTAAAATAATCATTAAACTTAAAATTTTGAAAAAAAGGGATATGCATAAAATGTAAACAATAGAAATATCAAGGTCAGCAAATCAGAAGCAAAGCAAACAACATCTTTCACTACAATATCAAGTTACAGTACGACAAATACGACAAAGAGTCTTATACAATTGTTCACAAAACAATTATATAACCCTCTTTTTCTAAGGCGGATGGTGTAGCATTATGCGTCATACCCACCTACATATGTAATACACTTGCGGCATTACGCACCATGAACTTCTATGCCAAATACATTTTAGTAATAATAATATTACAATATTATACAACATAAATTATTGAACTAACCCAGCGTTCGGCCACCGTAGTGTGATGGTAGCGTGCTCCGCCTATCACACCGTATGCCCTGGGTTCAACTCCCGGGCAAAGCAACATCAAAATTTTAGAAATAAGATTTTTCAATTAGAAGAAAATTTTTCTAAGCGGGGTCGTCCCTCGGCAGTGTCTGGCAAGCGCTCCGATTGTATTTCTGCCATGAAAAGCTCTCAGTGAAAACTCATCTGCCTTGCAGATGCCGTTCGGAGTCGGCATAAAACATGTAGGTCCCGTCCGGCCAATTTGTAGGGACAAATCAAGAGGAGCACGACGCAAATTGGAAGAGAAGCTCGGCCTTAGATCTCTTCGGAGGTTATCGTGCCTTACATTTATTTTTATTTTAACCCAGCGGTTAGCTAACATCAATGGAATGCCGAACATGAAACCCTTGTCCGTTCACAGCTAATAAATTCTGCTTATTATTTACATAGAACCAATAATGGGAATTAACCAAATACTCACATTGATCTTCTGACTTTGCAAGCAAGCATACAAACCTACATGTATGCATAGCATTAACCAAATTACTCGCATTGATCTGCTGACGTTGCAAGCAGGCATACAAATCTACATGTATGCAAGCAGGCATACAAATCTACATGTATAAAAAGCATGTATACAAACCTACATGTATGCATACCCCATTACCAATGTACATATTTTTAGTTTATTAGTATTAAGATAATTATGAATGTATAGATTAAGTAAATAACTATAAAAGGGAAAGAATTTATTTAATAAAGAGAATTAATGTTTGCCTACCAAACCTTTCACATCTTTTATTCCAAATCAAACATTTAATGTGACACTTACCATATTAAGTAGAAGAAAATGAAGAAGTTCTGCAGGGCGAAATCAAATGCCCTTGGAATCTTGGCAGGAATACTCTTCGTGGTATTACATATACATATAAATAAATTAGTGGTACCCGACAGATGATGTTCTGGGTCACCCTGGTCCACATTGGGCGATATCGCGAAAACGCCTTTACATATACAACTAAGGGCCACTCCCTTTCAAAACCCTCATTAATACCTTTAATTTGATACCCATATCGTACAAAGACATTATAGAGGCACCCCTGGTCCACCTTTATGGCGATATCTCGAAAATAGAACTAAGGCCCACTCCCTTTTAAAATACTCATTAACACATTTCATTTGATACCCATATCGTACAAACACATTCTAGAGTCACCCCTGGTCCAACTTTATGGCGATATCTCGAAAAGGCGTCCACCTATAACACTAAGGCCCACTCCCTTTTAAAATACTCATTAACACCTTTCATTTGATACCCGTATCGTACAAACACATTCTAGAGTCACCCCTGGTCCACCTTTATGGCGATATCCTGAAATAGCGTCCACCTATAAAACTATGGCCCACTCCCTTTTAAAATACTCTTTAATACCTTCCATTTGAAACCCATGTCATACAAACACATTCCAGGGTTACCCTAGGTTAATTTTTCAAAATGGCGATTTTCCCTTATTTTATCTTCAAAGCTCTCAGCTGAGTATGTAATGTTCGGTTACACCCGAACTTAGCCTTCCTTACTTATTTTATGTACAAATTACATTACAAAACCCTGCCAGCAGTTTTCTGATAATTTTATCGGCTATCGCCAAAAAGTAACTAATTCGATATATTTTGCAGTTAATAAGGCGTTAGAAGTTCATTTGACAAACAAAACTTATACATTAACGGAATTTTTTCTCCAAGAAGATATTTAGGCCATGGAGATCTGTAACGTTTTGAATTTTCCTTTTTTCAATTATTTTCTTTCTATTCAATAGCTATATTAATGATATTATGCTAATTTTGCGATATTTTCACATCGTCGCTTCACTACCAGATCTAGGGTTTCCATTTAAATTTTTTAATATTTTTTCACAGTGTTTTTAATAATAAATTTATAAACCAAAATTAAATAAATAGAAAATAAAATTTAAATCCGTGATCTGGCATTGAACCGACGACTATTGCACGGTAGTTGAAGACCTAAGCCTCTGTGCCACTGATGTACGTAAGAAGTTGTTGTCAAATTCGTAATATAACATTGACATGGCTAGAACAGAAAGAAGATATGAAAACACAATGCAAATAGAACGTATACCGTTAGGTTATTCCCCATCATTTTACTTTATGCTTATATATTTTATCCAGGGATGCACCTTAACGTTAAGCTAATCGTTTATCAAAAAATTTCCACCGTTTCCGTTGAAACACTTCGAAATATTATCGATAAAGAAATTATCAAGATAAATTGTATCTCGTTTTTAACCGAAACGAAAAGCTTTCGTTAACGTTAAAAACGTTAACAAAAACGTGATACTTTATGTTTGAATTGTGCTGGCAATGCTATAGCCATGGTGAAGCCGTAAGGTGGTAACAACGAGCGCACATACACACACAAACTCCATGTAATTTGTTTGTGTAATTCGTTGGTGGCAATGTCAAAAATACTCTGAGAAATGTTCGTACTGTCAAAATTCATGAGAAAAGTTGCAATCAGCTTGGCTAACGCTTTCACCTTTAATGACTCCGCCATCAATCAGCTTTGCCAGCATAGTTTGAAATTAAAAATCAACATAAACGATTTGATTTCGTTTTGATATGGCAGAAAACGAAACGAAATCACTTCGTTAATTTGACGTTCTTAACGTTAATAAACGAAACGAAATGACTTTGTTTCGTTTATTAACGTTAATTATCGTAACGAAATGATATCGGTTCGTTGGTTAAGCATGCCTGATTTTATCATACTTACATATATATAATTGCGTAATTATGTTTATACGCGTCAAAACTTTATTTTATGATTTAATTAAAATTTTTGCGATTTTGTATTCGAGGTTTTTTGATACTTCCTCAAAAAAGGTTTGGGGATTTAACCCCAAAAAAGTGCGGGGATTTTGTGTTGGGGACTTCGGTTATGGGATTTTAAATTTGGGGATTATGTATTTGGGATTTTTTTACCTGGGGATTCTGTGTTTTGGGGATTTTTTTTTGGGGATTTAGGGACACTCCCCGTTCTAATTGTTCAAAAAAAGTGTCTTTCACCTCATCGTCTTTCCCCTCTGTGGGCGCAGATGAATGATATATTAAAACATTTTGCTTTTATTCGGATAGCGGCGGAACGCTCGTCCACAGGCGTGAACGCCAGAACTTGGCGACGAAGTCTCTCTTCCACCACGAATCCGACGCCGAAACTGCGCTTATTCGTATGGCCACTCCAGTAGATGTCACAATTTTTGATGTTCTTTCTTCCTTGCTTCGTCCAACGCATTTCTTGGATGGCGGTGATGTCAGATTTTGCTTTGACGAGGGCATCAGCCAGCCGGGCATCTGCACCAATCCCATTCAGGGAGCAGACGTTCCAGGTGCACGCCCTCAATTCATTGTCCTTCAAACGTTTGCCATGGTCGTCATCAATAGAGAGTGTATTTATCCGAGGATTGTTGGTATATTTCATATGAGTATGGTTTTACGTGGCGGGTCCCAAGCCCAGCGCACAACCCGCTCAGCGGGGGTGAAAATATTACTTGCACGTTTATATAGCGCTTGCAGCCGCATCTAGAGGTGTACAGACGCTGCCGATGAGATCTCCCCGGCTAGCCCTTAAACCGATTATGTCAGAGTGGCCTAGCCAGGTTTTCGCCTTCTCACAGCTCGCGAGCTCGCATCCAAGAGCGACAAAGTGTATCCTCGAAAGGCATTATGTTGACGATATGCTAGATGGGGCAAACTCATTGCGAGAAGCTATTCAATTAGCTAGGGAGGTACACGAGATTCACAAGAATGCGAACTTTCATATTCGAGGATGGCTGTCGAACTCAAAGGAAGTAGTAAAAGCTTTGGGAGACGCAGGTGCTGTAGGCCATTTTTGTAACTCTGCAAAACGAGTGGAGCAAGTAATCGACATCAACAAAGTGTTGGGTATGTGGTGGCATACAGATGATAATGCTTTCAGTTACAACCTGAGGTTTAGGAAAGCTAATGGCGATATTCTTCGCGGGGAAAAAATGCCAACAAATAGGGAACTTTTAAGATTGCTAATGTCGATCTTCGATCCACTGGGTCTATTGACGATTTACCTAATTAACGTAAGAATACTGCTACAAAAGGTGTGACCAAGTGGTATCAGGTGGGATGATATCATTCCAACAGAGTTCAACAAGGAATGGATGCAGTGGTTGTCATCGCAGGTGCAAACTATGAAGATACCCACATGCTAATTTGACAAAATAAACGCTGAAAGGGCAACAATCGAGCTTCACGTGTTCGTAGATGCCGGAGAAAATGTTTACGCAGCAGTGGCCTATCTGCGGCTCGAGGATAGAGGTAAAGTAGAAGTCTCCCTTATATGCTCAAAATCGAAAGTCGCGCCTTTACGGCCTTTATCGATCCTTCGTATGGAGCTGCTTGCGGCAGCGATGGGAGCACGTCTCCGTAATACAGTAAAAAGGGTGCTTGACTTAAAAATTGACCGTGTCTATTATTGGGCGGATTCCAAAACAGTTCTATGTTGGATACGTTCAGATCCTAGGAAGGTGTCGCAGTGGAGGTACATTCAACAGCGTATTCAACAGCGTATTATTTTTTTTAATTTAATTTCAAAAATAGTCTAATGTTCTTACAGACTACTTGAGTTTGTACTTAAAAATACAGACCTTAGCAATACAATCAAAAAATTATTACACTCAACAAAGATTTGAAGGTGGTCTTTGGCAAAGAAAAGTCATTGGCCAAAGAATTTGAGATAATATTGAACTCCCTCAGTGCTCTAAAAATGGGAGCGTTAGAGGCATAGAGAGTCCGGGCGCAATCAATATAAAACATATCCCAATTTCGAAGTGTATACCCCCTAGATCACTTCGAAATTGGAGACAAATACTCTCGAGTAAACGTGGTGAATCAATCACAGCATTAATAATATCATAGACAAAAGTAAGAGAAAGAATGGTCCTCCTACTTTGAAGTGATTGAAGGCTAATGAGTGCACATCTGGCATTATAAGAGGGAATCGGCTCAGAAAAGTTCAGAGACCGCAGGCAAAACCATAAAAAGACTTTTTGGACTCGCTCGAGCCTTTTGATATGGCAGTCATGATAAGGCCTCCAGATAAAGCAAGCATATTCCAACTTAGAGCGTACGAGAGACGTAAACAGCAACTTAAGAGTATAAGGATCTGTTAAGTCAGAGCTAAATCGCCGAATAAAAGCCAAAACCGAGTAGGATTTAGCAATTATCGAGGTTATGTGAGTGGTAAACGAAAACTGCGAGTCGAAAACTGCGCCTAAGTCAGAAATCTCAGTACGTGTGGACAGACGAGAGCCGTCAATATAATATGAAGTGGGAATTGTGCCAAGAGACTTAGAGAAGGTTACGTGAAAGCACTTACCAATATTTAAAGGCAGATTATTATTACGGCACCAATCAGCAACGTTGTTCAGATCAGACTGAATATTTTCTGAATCAGAAGGAGTAGAAACAGTTGTAAACACCTTCAGATCATCAGCGTACAGCAAAAAATGGGAATGCTGAAAGCAGGCTGAAATGTCATTAATAAAAATTACAACAAGCAGTGGCCCCAAAATGCTGCCTTGGGGTACTCCTGAGGGTGCAATAAAAGGCTTGGCGTGGGAATTGTCAACAACAACTACACATTTGCGTGAATGAAGGTAGGACTTAACCCAAGACAAAAATATAGAGTGAAAGCCCAGTCTGGCTAGTTTGGATATCAAGATTTGATGACTGACTTTATCAAACGCTTTGGAGAAATCCGTATAAACCGTGTCGACTTGAAGATGGTTGTTGAAGGCTGCAAGGCAAAATTCAGAAAAAATTGCTAAGTTTGTAACCGAGGATCTACCTGGCATGAAGCCATGTTGACTATCACTAATTAATTGCTTGACAGCAAAACTAATTTTTTGTTTTACAACATACTCAAAAAGTTTAGAGATAGTAGATAATTTCGCAATTGGTCTATAGTTGGCAACATTATTTTTATTACCACTTTTAAAAATGGGGGATATGAAGGTTATCTTCCAAGCATCAATGAGCTCACCACACTCGAGAGATTTGTTGAAGATTAAAAGAAGCGGGGTGGCTAGAATCAGACAATTTTTAAAGAGATAAGACGATAAGGCGTCAATATCTGTCTGGGAAGACGACTTGAGGTTCCGGATTCCATCAACAATGTCATCTAGAGAAAGAGTAAGAGCCCCAAAGTTGATGGGAGAGTCTACCATTGAGGAGGACTCAGGAACACTAACTGGCGGAGTAACAAAATTGGAGTGAAAAAAGTCTGCAAAAAGGTTAGCCGACGCCATAGGTGAAGAGGTATGAAACCCACTATAAAAAACTGACGAGGGAATACTGGAGGTAGCTTTCTTGGATTTTACATAATTCCAAAAAGCTTTAGGGTTATCTTTGATACAAGATTCGAAGTTTCGGGTGAAATTAAATTTCCTGTTGTAGCGAATGTACTTGATTTTAAACACCCAAGACTTTGTAGTCTTGAATTTTTTTAAAATCTATTCCTCAAATTCTTTAGCCGCTTGAGTCCAGTAGTATACCAAGGAATTGTGTAACACTTTTTAATTTTCCGCGGAATATTGTTACTACAAATCTCATTAATAAGGCCTTTGAAGGCATTGAAACAGCGTGAGAGATCACTTCCAGAAAAAATAGCTTCCCAATCAATTAGAGAAACTTCTCGGGAAATATTAGCAAAGTTCGCACGCCTAAATGAGAAACTAGGAGTAGCATTATCTGGAACAATTCTTTCAAAATTATAAAATTCAACACCCAAAACTAGCGGGATATGGTGAATACCGGAACACGACAGTGGACCCAGACATTCAGTTAGGGAATAATTAATATTATCGTTAATAAATATAAGATCAAGTGTTCTTGATAACTGATTTCTGAAGCTATTTATCTGGAAGAGATTGACACTTAAAAGATTATCAGTGAGGAGAATTTCAGCGCAACTATTTACATTTTTAGGAAGTAGAGCGAATTTATTGTCAACATAAGACCATTCGATATTTGGTAAGTTAAAGTCGCCTAAGATACAAAAGTTACTACCATCCTGTGTATGTATTAAACTAACAATATTGTCAACATGCGATTTATATACAGAATCCGCACTAGACGGAGGAATATATGAAGCGCATACAAACAATTTCGAGCTGCCTTGAACAGAGACGCAAAGCTGGTCGATCAACGAATCCATGTCAGACAGGTCCACGAGCGATGACCGAAAATGACGGCGCACGGCAATTAAGACTCCACCACCTCTAGAAAGTCCAGTTTTGCAGTAGTCACGATCTTTGCGGTAGACATTATATAAGTTAGGATCAAAGAATTCACCATCAAAAAAATTAGAGCTGAGCCATGTTTCGATTATAACGAATATGTCGTATTCCAAATGCGAGCTCATATCAAAAAGCAAGTTGGCCTTAGTCCTAAGGCCAGAGACATTTTGAAAATAAATTCTGACTTGCCTAGGAAAATGTTTGTCTGGCACTACTGATTGCTAAGCATCACCACCGCCACCTTGAACAACTTTACGACGGTTTTTGAAAGGCTTAATTTTAACATCTGCCGGCCAGAGCTTGGGATCTAAAACTTTATCCACTAGTGCATGCGATACACCAAGCTTGAAATTTAATCGTGTCAGATCTTTGATATCCGCGTTCTTTTTGACCAGAAGAAAACATGTGAGATGATGAGCACTAATGTTAGTGTTTTTGGAAACAAAAGCAATAAGACCATCCGCAGTAACACTTGGTTTGAAGGAGGATAGATGTTACAGATAGAAATTAATATCAAATAGTTATGTACCGAGTACTTTAAACCTTTTCTTATATTCCTTAAAATACGTGCTTTATAAGCAACTCTGTTAACAAAGCAACTCTGTTAATAGCCATCTTGTTTGTGCGCAACTAGTTCTTTCTTTTGAAAAGAAACATTGGAAGAGCACGAACAAGTAAGTCCTGAATTAATTCGATATAACCAATTGAATGTAATTAATGAATCCGTTTTTATCAGATATAAAAACATTACAAATAGTATTGTTCCAAATATTCTCGTGCGTTTTATTCCAAAGTCTTGACGTCTACAACATTCTTTTCATATTTGTTCATCGAGAATTGTACCGCATTCTATTTTATTTGCACTCGATGAAAAATTCATCACTAATAGAACAAAAAAGCTTCCGAAGATATAATCTGCGCAACTATAAAAATACAATTATCGAAATGCCTAGTAGCAACGAAGTCAGTGACGACGAATCCAATCGCACAATTACAGCACGTAAAGCAACTGCAATTGGCATTAGCCTCATCGGAGCAGGAAAAGGTCCACCTGCAAAATATAATTAGTCGCCAACAAAATGAAAATGTCAACAATGTCAGTAATGGACAGAGCACGGAAGCTGCAGCAAGCCTTGGAGTCCATCCACCCATACGCAAAGTACTCGATTTACCCGAATTCCATGGCTTGCCAGAAGAGTGGCCAATGTTTTCAGTAGCCTATAAGGAAACCACTATGTTATATGCCTACACAGATTTGGAAAACTTGTTACGTCTACAGAAAGCGCTTAAAACTAAAGCGCGCCAACAAGTTGAATCACTTTTAATACATCCCGCGAATGTAAATACTGTAATAAGCACTTTGGAGCACCACTACGGGCGCCCAGAGTTACTCGTTCGTAGCCAGATTTCAAAGGCACGTGCATACCCTACCATCAGTAGCATGAAGATATCTGACATTCTGAATTTCAGTACAATGGTTTCAAATTTAGCGGCTTTCCTTGAAAGTTCCGGCGCCGCCCCTCATTTAAACAATCCAATTTATTGGATGAGTTACTAAGCAAGCTACCGTTTAGCAAAAGAGAAGAGTGGACTCGCCACATACTAACTTTGTAGCAACCGTACCCGTCTGTAAGAGATTTTGCGAACTGGCTTCAAACAGTTGCGTTGTATGTGTCAATGGCCACTGATGTTATGCCAGTGAAACAATCTTCTGCACATGAGCAATCGTGTACCAGAAATAAACTGCAAACAAAGCCAGTACTGTCTATAAACAAAGATGATAAAAAGTGTTCAATGTGTGAAGAAAACCACAATTTGTTTAAATGTCAAAAGTTTAAAGACGCTGAGTATTCGTATCGATGGAATGTTGTGAACAAAAACAATTTGTGTTTGTCTTGTTTGCAACCAGGCCATAATTTATATAGCTGCACAAAACGACGACAATGTGGAGTGCAAGGCTGTGATAGATTCCACAACCGATTGTTGCACAAAGAAAATTCTAATAATAATACACATACAAATAATAAAGACGAACAAGATAGCAAGCCAGTGGCCACAGTCAGTGAATTTCAAACTTCTCTGCATTCAGTTTATAAATCAGCTGACACAAAACAAACACTTCTGAAATATTTGCCTGTAAAATTGAAAGGGCCAAAGGGCGAAGTCACTGTAATTGCATTCATCGACGAAGGGGCCAAAATCTCATTGATAGAAGAAAGTATCGCAAACGCCATAGGAGTGAAGGGTAAAACTGACATGCTTCGCCTCAAGTGGATAGGCAATCAAACGACGAGTGAACCATCGAAGCGAGTTTCATTTGAGATCAGCGATATTTTTTCAGAATCCACAAAATACCAAATGAGCGGTGTACAATCAACAAAAAAATTGTACTTGCCCGAACAGTCTTTGCACTTAGGCGAATTTATATGTAAACACAAACAGCTTAGAGATAAAGATATTTTTGATTATTGCAATGCAGTTCCACAGTTATTGGTAGGCTTGCCACATACGCATTTAATTCGACCGACTAGCGTTTTAAATATTGATGAAGGTTTTGCGGCACATCAAACCAAATTAGGGTGGACAATTTTTGGATCAAATGAAGAAAGCGCTACAGATGTAATGGTGGGTCATGTAAACATTGAAGCAACAGGGTTATATGAACTCAATCAGCAAATCGCCGAGTATTTCGTTGCTGATAATTTCGAAGTGAAATCAGTACCAATAGTCCGATCAGATGGAGACATCCGAGCAGAAAAATTACTCAGGGATACTACAAAATTTATAAACAATAGATACGAAACTGGCTTAC
Organism: Eurosta solidaginis; assembly: GCF_040869045.1. NCBI lineage: Eukaryota > Metazoa > Arthropoda > Insecta > Diptera > Tephritidae > Eurosta > Eurosta solidaginis. The sequence goes on along the minus strand of NC_090320.1, from coordinate 190,728,013 downwards.
TGTGGCGCAGTGATAATGTTAGCTTTCCGCAAAGCTTTAACACAGCTGTAAAGCGATTACAACAAGTCGAATCAAAAATGAATGCAGATGCCGAATATCGTGATTGGTATATACAAAAAATTGATGATTACGTTTACAAGGGTTATGCAAAAAAGTTATCAGTGTCTGAGATTGACAACGTTGATGATCGTACATGGTACTTGCCACACTTTGTAGCAACCAACCCAAACAAAGGGAATAAACGCCGTTTAGTTTTTGATGCTGCCGCAAAGATTAAAGATATGTCGCTAAATAGTGCTTTGTTGAAAGGTCCGTCTGAATACCAACCGAAATCATTGGTAAATATTTTATTTAATTTTCGACTACGAAAGTTAGCCGTATGTGGAGATATACGTGAAATGTTTCACATGGTATTGATTCGCGACGACGATCAAAATTCACAACGTTTTCTATGGAGAGGAGGAAATTCTCTCCAGCCTCCAGATATATATGTAATGAGAGTTATGATATTTGGGTCAATTAGTTCGCCTTGTTCCGCCCAATACATTAAGAATCTAAACGCTGAAAGTTTTCGAGACACCTTTCCGAGGGCAGTCGAAGCTATCATTAAACGCCACTATGTCGACGACTATATGGATAGCTTCAACGACATTAAGGAAGCTATCGAGGTAACTAAGGTGATAGAAATACACGCATGTGGGGGATTTGAACTGAGAAACGTAATCTCCAACTCTGAAGAGCTTATGCAAGCTGTAGGGGGCAGTTCAGCACCGCTTTCGCAAAGGGAAGTTAGCACCTGTAAGGGGGAAGGTACCACTGAAAAGGTACTTGGTATGCACTGGTGTCCGAAAAGAGACTACTTCTGTTTTAAGCTGTCGTTTGCTAGGGTACCAAAGGCGGTGCTAGATGGTACGCGTAAACCCACAAAGGGGGAAATGCTTAGCGTATTAATGTCAATATTTGACCCTTTCGGTTTGCTTTGTAGCGCTACAGTTTCCGCTAAAGTTTTGCTACAACGGCTGTGGCAGCGGAACGGTGGTTGGCATGACCCCATTCCTGATGACATATATGAAAAATGGTTTGATTGGTACAAAGATTTGCGAACCATAGAAGACTTAAAGGTGCCACGATGTTATAACCAGGAGTTTTTTAATGACAAGGCAGACATTCAGCTGCACATTTTTGTTGACGCAAGTGAGCTTGCATATTCAACTGTTGCTTATTGGCGCTTGAGCTACGAAAATAAAACAGATGCCATCTTTATCGCTGGACGGTCAAGGTGTAGCCCACTTAAACCGCTGTCAATACCTCGCCTAGAGTTACAGTCTGCCGTTATAGGCGTTCGGCTGAAGGAAGTCATAATCGCCAGCCACGACGTTACACCTAACATGATACTATTTTGGACGGATTCCAAGACTGTGATCCAATGGATTAGATCCGACCCTAGATGCTATAAACAGTTCGTCGCTCATCGCGTATCAGAAGTGCTGCAGTCATCCGAGGTGCACCAATGGAGATGGGTGCCAGGGTGTGTCAATCCCGCTGACGAGGCAACGCGTCCAAAGAAGTTTGAATCAAATTGTAAATGGATTAATGGTCTCCAATTTTTAAAGTGGGACGCAGATAGTTGGCCTACTGTTCCAAAAGACATTGCTGAGGAAGGTATCGATACCGAGCTGCGTTCTAAAACACTGTATACAATACAGACATACGATCATGTTGTGCCCTTTGCTAAATATACCAACTTGTACAAATTTCTCCGAATAATGACTTGGGTGCGATTAGCAGTATCGAAATTTCGTTCGCTGGCAAACAAGAAAGATTTCATTATACATAAATCATTATCGGCGACACAAATAAAGCAAACAGAATCTTGTATCTGCTGTCTAGTTCAAAATACTGAATTTGCGGACGAAATGCAAATGTTGTCCAGTGGTTCGCCAGTAAGTAAAGGCAGTTCGATTTACAAATTATGTCCGACATTGGATGAAGATGGTGTTGTGCGTTTGGGTGGCCGAATCGATTACGCCGATTGCGTACCCACATCAACTAAGCGACCAGTGATACTGCCTAAAGCTGGAGACATTGGTGCTTTATCGGTAACCGTATCGGTAACCTTTTAACAGCTGATTCGACCAACCTTATGAGAATCAATGCAATCGATTATTGGTGCCGCTAAGGTCGTAACCGTATCGTAGCCAACCAATTGGGTTTTGGTTTACCGCCGTAACGATAAACAGCTGATTACGTTAGGGATACGGATACAGCGATACGACATACGGCACCAATGACTCCGGCTTAAAGGTCATCCGCTGTCTTTCTTGGTAGGCAAACATTACCATGAAATGTTTCATCACCATAATTTCGAGTCTATGGTTGCCGCTATACGATACAAGTATTGCATTCCAAGCGTTCGCCGTCTGTTAAGATCAATTAAAATAAGTTGTCAACTATGCAAAAATTTGGCAGTCGCTCCGCAAACACCATTGATGGGTCACCTCCCCAAGGACAGGCTTACCCCGTTTGTAAGACCATTTTCATTCACAGGCGTGGACTACTTCGGTCCAGTCATGGTATCTCCATCTTTACTTGTCTTACGATTAGGGCTATTCACCTGGAGCTAGCGAAAGACCTATCTACCGAAGCCGCCGTTATAGTATGTCGCAACTTTATTAACCGCAGGGGCGTTCCAATTCGTATAAGAAGCGTTCGAGGCACAAACTTTGTAGGTGCTAGCAAAGAAACGTGGGTAGAGGTTGAAAAGGGCATTTCTAGTGAATGCTGCCGCAGAGGCATCGAGTGGTTGTTCAATGCTCCGGCAAATCCGTCAGCTGGTGGTGTGTGGGAACGAATGGTTCGCACGGTAAAAAGGGTGCTGCAGTTGACTTAAAGGAAAAAGCTCCGCAACTGGAGACTTTACATAGCCTCCTTATAGAAGCGGAGAATCTTGTGAATTCTCGTCCATTAACACATGCTCCGCTTGAGCACAGCGACGATGAACCGCTTACTCCAAACCACTTTCTGTTGGGGTCTCCCAACTTCATACAAGCAGCTGAGGTACCAGAAGTGGGATGTCTAAGAAAGCAGTGGGATATATCACAGCAGCTAAAGCAAACGTTCTGGAAGAGATGGGTTCTCGAGTATCTTCCGACTTTGACCAGACGCGTAAAATGGTTCAAACAAGTAAAGCCGATATGTGTTGGCGACGTGGTGGTTGTATGCGACGACAACGAAAGCCGTGGGCAATGGAAGAAAGGCATCGTCCTGGAAGCAAAGGCGGCAGACGATGGTCAAGTTAGGACAGTCTTGGTGAAGACTGCTGCTGGAAATTTACGTAGGCCGGCTTCAAAGATTGCCGTACTCGACGTAAAGGGTGATTCTCCCGACAGTGAATCCAATCACGGAGAGGATGTTACAGATAGAAATTAATATCAAATAGTTATGTACCGAGTACTTTAAACCTTTTCTTATATTCCTTAAAATACGTACTTTATAAGCAACTCTGTTAACAAAGCAACTCTGTTAATAGCCATCTTGTTTGTGCGCATCTGGTTCTTTCTTTTGAAAAGAAACATTGGAAGAGCACGAACAAGTAAGTCCTGAATTAATTCGATATAACCAATTGAATGTAATTAATGAATCCGTTTTTATCAGATATAAAAACATTAAAAATAGTATTGTTACAAATATTCTCGTGCGTTTTATTCCAAAGTATTGCCGTCTACAACAATAGATGATACCATTTCCTAGAGCTAACAACGTCAAGTTCCGTGTTATCACTAACGCCGATTATCAAATTGGAGGAGCGAGTCTTGCTTTGATGATTTACCCTTACAGAATCTTTAGGGGAGATTTTGGATTCATTGTTAACTCCAGTACTTCTAAACAATGAATCACCGGTAGTACTTGTAAAGAAGAAGGATGGAAAATGAGGTTTTGCGTGGACTACCGGAAGTTGAATGACGTTACGAAAAAGGATAGCTACCCATTGCCAAAAATTGACGACACTATGGACTCGCTCTCTGGTGCGAAATGGTTTTCCACACTGGACTTGAAAAGCGGCTACTGGCAAGTGGAGGTGAAGGAGGAAGACAAAGATAAAACAGCCTTCAGCGTCGGAGATGGTCTTTGGCATTTTACAGTAATGCCCTTTGGACTATGTAATGCACCAGCTACTTTCGAGAGACTCATGGATCAGGTATTGAAAGGACTACATTGGAAAACATTCGGGTTGCCCTGGACGACATCATCGTATTGGGCAAGAACTTTGATAAACATCTTCAAAACTTAGAGGAAGTTTTCCAGAGAATAGCTGGGGCTGGTCTGAAGTTAAGTCCAAAAAAGTGTGCGCTGTTTAAAAAGGAAGTAAATTATTTGGGTCACAAGGTAACGACAGAAATAGAGGCTGTAAAGGATTGGCCAAGACCCACAGAACCTACCTGAATTGAGAAGTTTCCTTGGGCTGTGCACATATTACCGCCGATTTGTACCAAATTTTTCCAGCGTAGCCCATAACCTCCATGAGCTTACAAGAAAAAATAAAGCTTTTGAATGGAAAAAGGAGCAAGAAGTGGCTTTCCAAACATTGAAGGAGCGGTTGTGCACTGCCCCAGTGTTAGCATATCCGATTCCAGGAGCAACATTTATACTAGATACAGATGCGAGTGGATATGCCATAGGAGGCGTTTTACCACAACTGGTCGATGGACAGGAGAAGGTAGTTGCATATTACAGCCGTTCGATTGGAAAACCAGAGGGGAACTACTGCATTACGCGTAGATGGCTGTTGGCATTGGTTGAGTGCATTAAATATTTTCACAAATACCTCTACGGCCAGCGATTCCGTGTCAGGACAGAAAATGGCTTCTGCAGTTCCGTAATCCGGAAGGACAATGGGCACGGTGGATCGAGCGACTACAAAGCTATGACTTTTCCATTTAGCATCGAAAAGGTAGTACCCATGGAAATGCCGATGCAATGTCACGAAGACCATGTAGTTTGGAATGCAAGCACTGTTCAAAGGCCGAGGCTAAAGAAGACATTATATATGTCCGGCTTATGACTTAACGTGTACGGATGAATGGGACAAGGAACAACTAAGAAAGTGTGAGCTAGAAGATACAGATCTGTCACATGTTATGCAAGGGCTCGAACGAAACGAAAGACCTAGCAGAGAGGAGATGTCAGCAGAGAGTCCCATTGCGAAGTTCTATTGGGCACAGTGGAACAGTTTAGAATTGGTATCCGGTTGCTTGCATCGAGTATGGGAGAGTGAGGATGGTGAAAGAAAAAAGAAACTGATAGTTGTTCCCAGAAAGAGGATTCCTGACGTGCTAAGCGAGCTGCATAATGGTCCAAGCGGAGGTCATCTTGGAATCACGAAGATGCTCGAGAAGATTAAACAGAGATTCTATTGGGTTGGTTGCAGTTAGTCGGTCACTGAGTAGATTGCGAACTGCGAGGTTTGCTGCAGAGCGAAAGGGCCCAAAACCCGAAGTCATGGCCAGATGAAGCAATATAACTCAGGTGCGCCATTTGAAAGGATCGCTATGGATGTCGCAGGTCCGTTTCCTACTAGCAACTGCGGAAACCAATATGTTCTGGTGGTTATTGATTATTTCAGCAAATGGCCAGAGGTATACCCAATCCCAAATCAAGAAGCGGAAACTGTAGCAGGAGTGTTTATAAGCAATTGGGTTGCAAGGTATGGTGTACCAATGGAGTTACATTCTGACCAAGGCAGGAATTTCGAATCAGCTGTGTTCCAGGAAATGTGTAAATCATTGGGCATTCGAAAAACACATACAACTGCATTGCATCCTCACTCCGATGGTATGGTGGAACGATTCAATAGAACATTGGAAGAGCACTTAAGGAAAGTAGTGGACAAGTTCCATAAGCAGTGGGATACCCTCATACCATTATTCTTGATGGCTTACCGATCAGCAGTGCATGAGACAACGGGTCAAACCCCTGCAAAAGTAATTTTTGGCAATGACCTTAGACTGCCAGCTGATTTGAAGTTTGGGATAGATGCCGATGCGGAGAGAAATGTCAAGAAATCCACTAGTGATTTGGAAGAAGAGCTGAGAGAAATATACGATCTGATTAGGCAACGAACAAAGATTATGAGTGACAAGATGAAAGCCAGATACGATAAAGCAATTAATTCGGCAGGTTTTCAGGAAGGAGATTTGGGGCTGTTATACAACCCACAACGAAAAAAAGGTTTGTCCCCGAAATTGCAGTGTGATTGGGAAGGCCCATACATAGTTGTAAAACGGATCAACGATGTAGTGTACCGCATACAAACCATCGGTAAACCACGAACCAACATGAAAGTGGTCCATTTGGAAAGGCTGGCAGCATTTAGATCGAGAGATTTGTCTGATCGGGACGACCAGACTTAGGTGGAGGGCAGTGTTACGAATATTGGCAACACTAAGGGGTACTGCCATCTCTAAGCCGATGCTAAACAGTGACTTGCATGCACAACCATAAATCAATCATTATGTATCTACACAAACGAATCAATAAATTATGTCTACACATATGTACGTGTGAGAAACAGTGCACAAACACATGCATATACCTTATCTGAGATGCTCCCGAAAGTATGCAATTGTAATTGTGGAAGTGTCGCTCACAAGTACGCGCGCATATGAGAAGCTATACACGTGCATCTGTAGTTATAATTATATGGCAGTAACTAAGTAAATTCTGGAAGCGCCTAGAAGATGCAACGAGGAAATCACAAAGTATAAAAGCACCAAAGGTAGAGGCGCTAGAGTCAGTTTTGATTAAGCACGCAATCTGTCGGGCAATAGTAGAGTGCTTTATTGTGAAGTACTTTAATAAAGGCCATTTTTCCATTATTAAATATTGGAGTTATTTATTCAACAGTTTAGTGATTCGAACTTAGCAGAAGGTTGCAAATAGAGGATTTGCAAGTAAATTCGTTACACTTTGTTCCTAGGTCCGCTACATTCAACTTCGACTTTAATCATAAAGTGGTTGGCGTGACGTACGGACGTGTTTTTTGACCGCTCTGTAATCGATGTTAATTTTTCTCAGAGCTAAAGCTTTTATCCACTTGTTGACTCAAGTGTAATCAAGCAATTTTACTTACCTGTATTTTACATTTTTATATTGTGATTTACAGTGCAAGCAGTGACTATATAAAACATATTTTATTTGACTCGGGCATAAAAGTCATAATAAATAAATGTGCTATTTTGCTCAGTTTATGCATAAGTTAGACAGTGACTCTTTTTTGCCGTACTAATTTTTGTTGCTTTGCTCGGCTTGCTCTCTAAAATGCCGGGTTTCTGTGCAAATAAGGTGGTGAGATCGCATAAAACAGTGCAGTGCGCAAAGTGCAATAATCTTTTTCATTTGGACTGTGTGAATATTCTGCCGGCTGATCTTGAGTGCCTAAGAGAAGCAGGCAAGCAGTATATATGTGACAGGTGTGTTGCTGCTCGGCGAAACTCCCTTCGCTCGCCGCCACCTATTGTTGATCTTGAAGCTATTGACAGATTCAAGCTCTCGCATACTCATACATCGTCATCATCTGACTCTTCTAAACCAATGCCTGCCTTGGATTTGGCGCTAAAGGAAATCAGTGCTCTTAAATTTGAAATCCGTAGAGGTATTTGTGAAAATATTTAATGCACTCAACCAATGCCAACAGCTATCTACGCGTAATGCAGTAGTTCCCCTCTGGTTTTCCAATCGAACGGCTGTAATATGCAACTACCTTCTCCTGTCCATCGACCAGTTGTGATAAAACGCCTCCTATGGCATATCCACTCGCATCTGTATCTAGTATAAATGTTGCTCCTGGAATCGGATATGCTAACACTGGGGCAGTGCACAACCGCTCCTTCAATGTTTGGAAAGCCACTTCTTGCTCCTTCTTCCATTCAAAAGCTTTATTTTTTCTTGTAAGCTCATGGAGGCTATGGGCTACGCTGGAAAAATTTGGTACAAATCGGCGGTAATATGTGCACAGCCCAAGGAAACTTCTCAATTCAGGTAGGTTCTGTGGGTCTTGGCCAATCCTTTACAGCCTCTATTTCTGTCGTTACCTTGTGACACAAATAATTTACTTCCTTTTTAAACAGCGCACACTTTTTTGGACTTAACTTCAGACCAGCGCCAGCTATTCTCTGGAAAACTTCCTCTAAGTTTTTAAGATGTTTATCAAAGTTCTTGCCCAATACGATGATGTCGTCCATGGCAACCCGAATGTTTTCCAATGTAGTCCTTCCAATACCTGATCCATGAGTCTCTCGAAAGTAGCTGGTGCATTACATAGTCCAAAGGGCATTACTGTAAAATGCCAAAGACCATCACCGACGCTGAAGGCTGTTTTATCTTTGTCTTCCTCCTTCACCTCCACTTGCCAGTAGCCGCTTTTCAAGTCCAGTGTGGAAAACCATTTCGCACCAGAGAGCGAGTCCAGAGAGTCGTCAATTTTTGGCAATGGGTAGCTATCCTTTTCGTAACGTCATTCAACTTCCGGTAGTCCACGCAAAACCTCATTTTCCATCCTTCTTCTTTACAAGTACTACCGGTGAGCTCCAGGGACTAGCTGATGGTTCGATGACGCCGTTGACGCTCATTTCTTGTATAATTTGACTCAAAACTTCCCGCTTCGCCAGTGGAACACTACGTGGAGCTTGACGTATCGGCTTCGCGTCTCCAGTGTCAATTTGATGTCACAACATTGTTGCGGCCTGGTTTGGAACCATCCTGGTCAAATATTTTTGCGTACTTTAGGAGCAGTTGCTTCGCATTTCTCTGATAATCTTGATCTAGCCCCTCCGCCCATGCCGTGATGTCATTTGAAAGATCAGTCTTGATAGTTGGAACGTGTTCCTGGAGCTGTTCACAGTTAATAACTACTTCAGCCTGTTGGCATCTTCCCAATATAGCTCCTTTAGTCAGTTTGAGTGGTGACTTGAACTCATTGAGTACTCTTACCGGAATACGTCCATATTGTTTTGTCATAGCCAGGGTTTTTCCTACAAGTATGTTTGGTGTTGATTTCTTTGCTGCTTCGACAACCCACAATTTGTTTGTCCCACAATCTCCATCAACCTTTGCCCAGATGACTGCTTCGGATTTTGGTGGTATTTGCTGACTCTCTTCCACCAGCACTCGTTTACTGCTGTAGCCTCTCTCGTAGCCGAAATTAAGTGGCACATCCATGTCCTTATATCTCATCGTCTTGCTTTGCATGTCGATCTTGATGCCTTGGTCGATTATGAATTCCACTCCAATTATGATTTCATCAACAATCTCTGCCATTATAAAATTGTGTACCACCGTGACGTTCCCAATTGCGACTTCACATGATACTTCTCCTAGAACTGTGGTGTTTTCTCCAGTGACTGTACGCAATATTGCTCCATGCAATGGTCTTATTTTCTTGTTGACTAAATCCGCTCGAATGATGGAATGAGATGCACCCGTGTCTACAGTCAGTAAACGTTCCTTTCCATCCACATGTCCTCCGACAGTAAGATTGTTTGACCTTCTTCCAATTTGTGAGATAGAGATTATGGGGCATTCAATTGAGGGAGCCAGCTGTCGCCCCTTGCGGCTGACTCGCATTAGTTTAACGATTGAGTGGACTTGGAGATTTGCTCATCTCCTTCAGCTCTGCGTTTACGGCCACCCACATTGTTGGAGCTATTGAGACCGGTGCTGCAATGTCGTGCAATATTGTTGAAGTTAGTTTAGTTTACGGAACACTGTCACTCGTCTATATCTGCTAGAAATAGGTTTGCACAACACTGTCACATGCTCATCTCTATCTTGTAATGTCATTGAAATAAATTTTGTACTCTTCCCCATAGTGTACCTATACAAGTGTGTCAACTAAGCGATAAACGTCAAAACTACAAACAGCCTCGCTCACCTGATGCAAATCTCAGGTCTAGAGTTGCATTTTTGGTACGTAAGAGTACTTCAAGCTGAGTTGCATTTGATAGTTAATAAAACTTTGAAGTATTTAAAGATGAAATAGTTACATATATTTCCGCGGAAATAAGAATACTAGAAGATTTGTAGCCTGCAACAATGCGGAAACATACGGAAAGCAAAATTTATTTAAATTAAAGTCAAAATATAAAGTGCCACACCTGTAACATGGAAAATTTCATATCTAAGGCTGCTTACACAAATGAATAAGGGCAAAATTATATAAACGCTTTGGTCGCTTCAAAGCAAAGATAACGTAAGGCGTTTCATTGTTTTTCGTATGGCGTTGTAAAAGCGTAGGCACACAACCAAAGCATTTATGTAAATTTTTCGATACTTCGCCCGACAGATGAATTAGTGAATGCAACACAACCAAAGCGTCTGTGTAAATCCGCCTTAATTGTTGTAGCTGTGAAAGTCTCCTGCAAATAAAATGGTGCTGTAAGTGCAAACCATGGTACAATTACCAGGTAGAAGCATTAGCGAAAATGCAACCCTCCCGTGTATTTTGTTGTTGCCGATTGTACATAAAGTGTCAATCGTTCTTTCAGTTTCTTCTGTCAAAAGTGGTGGAAGAAGAAAAATGTCACATGTAATTTTCGTCAACAAAGCCAAAACAAAAAAAGAAAAAAGTTGGTTTGCTGATGAATCTGGAGGAAAAAGGCATTTTTAATGGAAAATAAAGGTAATTAGCTGATTTTTAAATGATATATATTTAATTTATTGTTATTATTTATTTGCATATAGCAGCTGAATCACTTCTTCAACGTTTCCAGCGCATCAACTCTTGGTAATTCTATACGACAGCATGACACTGATAATGTGCGTCCATAAATATCGAGAGAGGTGTTAAAAGACGCGCATTGACCTCGACAACAATAATCAGAAGGCGGAGGTAAATTATTTTGTGTTGGACAAGAGATATTTGCAAAAGAAGTTGAAAATTTTCAATTGAAAATTTTCATGGGCGCGTTGTAATGTTGATGATATTTGGTACCCACAAAAAAATTGTGGACATAAGTGTTTTGCGCAGATATAGTTATAGTCTCCAAACCGGTGTTGGATCTACCCAGATATATCTTTTGAACGAGCTAAAATTTTTCTTTTCCGCTTTCGGATTATTGTTATTGGATTTGTTGCTGCATGTTATCTTGCACTCAAAGAAATAGAATATGATAAGAAATTTATAGATTTTCTGTCGAAACGTTTATATGATCGCATCACTTCAAGATTATCATATGGTATACATATGTACCTAATGGTGATCCAGAGCAAAGGTATAGTGGTTTATTAAATTTATCATTACTTATGGCCTTAAAAGATGTGGCGTTGTCTAGTGCCTCAGCATGTACTTCTGCATCACTGGAGCCTACGTGCGTTTGGAACTGATGAGGATTTGGCACATAGTTCAATAAGGTATACGAGTTTACCGTACTGAATTGTTTAGTTAATTTGACAGTAATTTATTGTTAAATTTTTATAGATTTGGTATTAGTTGTTTTACCACCATTGAAGAGGTTGATTATATTACCGATACCTGCATCAAACATGTCGAACGTTTACGTGAAATGTCTCCATTATTGGAGATGGTTCTAGAACCAATTGATTTGAAAAATATCCAATGGTCGCAACATTAATTTTGTTTATGATATATAAATAAGGGACCGTTTTGTATTGTATGCATCTTTTAGTGTATGTATTTATATTCCAAAGCAGTTTAATGTAAAGTGAGATACAACTCTTTAGGAATTATATTGTTCCTACTTTATCTGCCTAAGGTCGTTATTTTGTAGTATTAAAATTATATTGGGAAATGCTATTGCTAAATGTTTTTTGTAGTGGACCTTATCTTCAATACACGTATGTATGAATACTAACGTTACTGTCTCTAAGAGATGTTGAAAATTTGGGATGAGATTGTATATAAAATGCTGAGTTAATAGTATGTTCATGAATAAGTACTGATTTATTTTAAAATTTCATGTATATACGTAATAACGTTTAACGTTGGAAACTCGTCGTGTCGGTATTTGAGGTGCAGATTTCTTTGAAGGATATGTACTCCATGTCTTTAGATGTAATCTTTTTTAATTAAAAAAAGCACGGGTGTGTTCAAAATTTCAAATGAGTCGCTATGCCACAGAACTTTGGGGTTGAGCGCCATTGCATGGTTGTTTTGATCCAATTTTTCTTTTGGCTCCTCTGTTCGGAACCGATTTTGCTTTCGGTTAAATTTTTGGATACTAGTTCGGTTGTAGTACTGACTTCAATTACGCTTCCGGGTTTTCCCTCTGGCTCTAGCCAGGAGGCTTTTGTAGCAATTTCGGCTTTAGGTTGGATCTGGTATCGGTACCTGCTACGGTAAAAGTTCGGCTTGGAATATTTCCGTTTTCAACTCCAGTATCGGTTATACTCCAGTTTTTTTTCTTGTCATCATATGGATGGTATAAATAATCCAAAAGTAAATCTATAGCATGTAAAACATAATTGTCTAGCAATATTTTCTCTTCGCAAACTGTTTGTGGCCCTGATAAGGGTCGCTTTTCGTAGGTATAATTGTTTAGCATTTTTTTTCGCTTTGTTGACTAGTGGTGGCCCTGATAAGGGCCGTTTTGTGTATACTTGTATAGTATATTTTCGCTCTTTGTAAACTAATGGTGGCCCTGAAACTAGGGGAGGGTACTGCATCTGAGTTTCACGACTTATTCGTGGTACATAATGCATATCCGTTTGTGTGCTGCAGCTGTTCCGTGCGAAGTATTGACCTTTCGCTCCAACGGTGTCACTTAAAAAAAAAGCGAACATGTAGAAGGGACTTTATTATTTATCCTTCGTCCTTCCGTCATATTGTAGCGGCGAAAGTATTGTCATTTTGGTAGATAACTGTAGGAATGACCGTTGGGGACGATGAGACAACTTCCGTTTTTTACAAACTCTTGATTAGCACTGCTAAGTCATACATAAAATTATATTATATTTTTTATCTTACAACATTCGGGAAACAATATTTACATCAAAGACGTAAATATAGCGATGGAGTGGAGTTAGGCATCAAATTTACTCTCTGAGCTCCCACAATAAGGTCACAGGCCTGAAAATGGAGCGAAAATCGACACTGATGATGGCACAACGCCGAAATCGGTTTGTCTCAAAACCAAATTTGACAAGGGGTGACGGAAGATCGTTCCAATATACATCATTAAGCCATTTTAGGGAAGCTAATGCCACAAGCTTTTTCCCAATTTTTCCTCTTCCTTGATCTTGCGGGGTAATTCTTTACTTTAGCTCACAACTGCAAAAACTCGTGCAAAAATATCGGGAGAGGTGTCAAAAAAATGCGTTTTGGACTCAGGACGACGAATCCGAAAGCGAAAATTAAAAATTTTATTTCTGTCAAAAAATATTCCCAAAAAACTTAAAAATGGCACCGGAGCGCTCCGAAACCGGGGGTGGAATCCATAGCATATTTGCGCAGGTAATAGTCTAGTTGAGGGGTCGACTGCTAATACGCTACCAAAAATATCGAGAGAGGTGTCAAACGACGCGTCTGGACATCAGTATTAATAATCCGAAGGCGAAAAATTTTAATTCGTTCAAAAGATATTAACGAAAAACCTAAAAAATACCCGCGGGTACCTCCGAAACCGTTGGTGGGATCCATGGTAATTTTGCGCAGAACACCTTTCTGCGTTGGCGGCCTTTGGCCGCGCTTATAAAAAATTACCATGGGAGACCAAATCTATATCCGCGCAAAACACTTTTACCCACATTCACCACAGACACCATCAAAATTACAACAGCCACATGAAAATTTTCAACTTTGTAAATATATCTGGAAAGATATAAAATTTTCAATTTCCGTTTTCGGATTCGTGGTCCTGGGTCCAAAGCGCGTCTTTTGACACCTCTCCCGATATTTTTGGACGAGCTTTAGTAGTTGTGAGCAAAAGTAAAGAATTACCTAATAAATTTTCACATCAAAAGTAAATAAACAAAAAATGTAAACGTAAACAAAATTTGACATTTTATGACCACCTTCGAATGAAAAAACATGTAAAATTCAACTCTGATGCTTTTACCTGGTTATTGTACCATGGTGCAAACAAATCAAACTCCTACATGACACTACTTTGTTTTCTATGTATTTTTCTTGTATTTTCTCTTATATTTTTTGTCGAGGGAGCCAATAAGGTTTCAGTACTGGTGTAAGTGTGTGAATTATATTTAAAAAAACTAACGAAATACAAGAAAAATACAACGTAGTTCATTAAAAACAAACCAGTTTGTATTTCAATAGGGTCTTTTGACATTAGGCCGTTTTTTCTTTATTTTTTCTGACAAATGAAAATTTTGTTTTTAGTTTCAAAATTTTATGAGTAAAAACACAACTAAATTCAAAGTGTAAATTGTGTGTGCAAATGAGTTTTCAATAAGTGTACATTTTTAAGTTTTTCATAGTTAAGGAATTGACCTCCAGATTCTTGTGTTACACAAACATAGTGAACTTGGGTACAGAAATTCAAATTAAAAAGTTTTTCACAATAATTTGAAAAACTCTACGTTTTCTCTGCTTTTTGCACTTAAAGCGTGGTACGCAGATCACAAGAAAGTAAAAATTCCATATAAAAAACGCTCAAGAAATGCACAAGAAAATTCCTTGGGGTAAATTTTCTTGAGGTAGTACGCAGTTTACAAGAAATTTAGTACGATACTTTACTACTATTTTTCCATCAAATTTACATACGGCAACATACGGTTTGAAGAAAAAAGGGTAAACAACTGGAAAAATTATGTAAGAACATGGTTTTTTAATTTTTCTGCAATAAATAATTATTATTTTATTTCAGAAATGGAAATAAATATTGCTGCAGCACCAAACCGCAAAAAGCGCGTATTAAATTTCACGGCGGAGGAGAAACGGGCCCTGATAAGGGAAGTGAAAGAGTGGCCCAGGGTAAGGGATACTTCTGATCCATTGCATTGCAACAAAAATGCAGTGGATCAGGCCTGGGTCCACTTAAATAGCTCCCTTGGGAAAGAGGTATGTTAATAAAACTTTTTGTATGTATATTTGTGGTAATTGTTTACTTTAGCTCACAACTGCTAAAACTCCTCCAAAAATATCAGAAGAGGTGTCAAAAGACGCACTTTGCACCCAGGATCACGAATCCGAAGGCGGAAATTCAAAATTTTATGTCGTTTCGGAGATATTTTCAAACAAAATTGAAAATTTTCATGTGGTTATTTTGATGATTTTGTAGTACCCACAAGAAAAACTGTGGGTAAAAGTGTTTTGCGTGGATAAAGTTTTGGCCTCCAAACCGGTGTTGGACCCACCCAGGGTAATTTTTTATAAGCGCTGCCGAAGGCCGCCAATGCAGAAAGGTGTTCTGCGCAAAAATACTTTGGATCTCACCCCCGGTTTCGTAGCGCTCCGGGTCCATTTTTCGGTTTTTGGATATAACTTTTGACAGAAATGAAATTTTGAATTTCCGCTCCCGGGTTCGTGGTCCTGGGAGCAAATCGCGTCTTTTGACACCTCTCCCGATATTTTGGTCGGGTTTTTGCAGTTGTGAGCTAAAGTAAACAAATACCATATTTGTGTATTTTAATTGGTCATTATTTACTTTAGCTCAAAACTGTTAAACCACGTGCAAAAATATATGGAGGAGTGTCAAAAGACGCGTTTTGTCTTTTATAAACAGGTATTTGCAAACAAAGTTTTTTTTTTTTTTTGGATTATTAGTTTCTTGGTTAAAGCTTAAGCTTATAAAACACCAGGTTATCCCTCCATTGGTGTTAATCCATAACACCATGTTATATATTCAAATTTTAATGTCTTTAAATTGTTGTACAGTTGATCCACCAACACACAGGTAACACACTAAGGCCAGAACCATGTGCGTAGGTTTCTGCGTAATTAAGGTTATTATATATTTAGATTTAATGGTTTACTCCAAGTACGATGAATTATATTTAGATTTAATGGTTTACTCCAAGTACGATAAATTTTAAGTTTTTCAACTATTTTTAATAATTTTTTGTCATTTCGATTCCCTCACTATCCGCCATTTTGTTGTCAACCGCATGAATAGCGTCCTTTTATAGCACGCGGTTGAGTTGTGGGAAAACGAACTTGATGCGGCGACGTTACAACACGAAGTGGCAAACAAAGTTGGAAATTTTCTGTAATTTCCATTTGGTTCGTGTAAGCACAAATATTGGGTGTTCCGAAAACTGCAAGTGTGTTATTGGTACGGAAGTCAAAACGCATATTTATATATACCTCGCGCGACATTTTTGGACATGTTTTAACAATTGTGAGTAAATGCAAAGTATTACATTTAATTGTATGTGTTATTTACATTAGTGATTGAAAGCAAAGACGCGTGGACCAGCCTTCGGTAAAGCTATTGCTACCACGCCAGAGCATACAGGCGGCAAAAGAGTGGCAGTAGCGGCGGCGCTGCGTTGGATGAGCCTAAATTTTCAGAGGAAATTGGGAGTTTGCCGGGGAAATGGCATTCTTGCCAAACGTTTCAGAAAAACGAAGGTAAATTTGCAATCCACTTTTAACTAACTTCCCGATGACTTAGAGTCCTGAAACTCAGCACGTAGTTCGAGACTGGGTGACAATTTAACTCATGGAAAACCAAATTCCTTTGGGTGGTGTAGGGATCGAGATAACTGAAAATCTCTTAGAAACATGGTGCATCTTGCGATAGATTTGAAAAATCACTTTTTGTGCATGAGTTGTATGGAAGAAACTAAGGCTGCACAACGAAATAAACAAATAATTTTTTTTCGACAACGAAATTTTTGTATGGAATAACATACTCAAACTCTAAAAATAATTTTTTTTTTACTTTGATATCAACGAAATGAAACTTTTGAATATCGAATAAAAAATGAAATATTTTTATTTTTTTTATGAAAATAACGTTATTATGCAGGCCTGGATGAAAATAACCAACACTCTCGACAAAAAAAGTTCTAAAAATTCGGGAATCTTCTGAGAAACTTCTAACTTGCACATTCCAAAACTGCATATTCGAAAAATTTTTTGAAATTCGGATTAAAAAATTCAAATTTTGATAAAAATTTTTTCGAAGTTTGATCCATTGTCCTGAATTCTGTGTGTATACTTCAAAAAATGTTAACATTGTACATGTACTCTCTTGCAGGACATTTACATCTTCATTGAATTTCAGTGAGGAATCAAGCCAATCTCCCTTAGATTCCTCAGAGGAATTGAACAGCACGCAAATTAGTGACAACGATTCCCAATACGACTATGTGAGTATGGGTGCAGATGGTAATATCGACAGCAGTATTGCGCATTTGCCACAGCATCACATTCTGCGTTGATGTCTGGCAATATTCGCAACAGCATGACGTTCTATAAATATAAATAATAAATAAATAAAATGTATAAACAGACCTATCATTTTGTATTTACAGAATCCAAAGCGTTCGAAACCGTCTACGTTATCTCAAAGTCCAGATGAGAAGTGGGGGCGCTTCAATAGAATTTTAAAAAAGCAAGAGAAGTTTTTGGAGGATCGTAAGAAATCCCCATACGCCCCGGCATAATCGACTTTTGACTGGCTGCTAAATAAGCTGCCGCGTTCTGTCGGAGATGACATGTGTCTTCACATAAACAGTATCCTTCTACAGAAAGTCGAGGAACACAAATCCAGCCAGACCACAGAATAAATTGTTCTGTACGTCAGTGCACCACCTGTGATCACATATCACATATCGTCCTAATGAAAAATTTTTATAAATTGGTACGAACAAAAAATTGGTCTACGACATACACTCATTACCAAATTAATAGGTACATAATTGATCGGTCAACTACACCTTTTAGAATAGTTAATTGAATTTCAGAATTTGCCATTTGGATTAACAATAGTTATCTGGATTTCAGAATATGTTAATTTGATTTCAGAATAGGTAATTGGAATTCAGAATGTGTGAATTGGATTTCAGAAAATACCTTTCGAACTGTTTTACATTTAAATGAGTTTATGAAATGCCTTCAACTTATAAATTATTTTCCAACTTTGCGCAATAAATTGTATGATATCTGAAATGCAATTGATGCCTTTCGAAATTGAATTGTCTATTTTTGAAATCCACTTCACACATTCTGAATTCCAATTGCCTATTCTGAAATCCAATTATAGTTTTCTGAAATCCAAATAACTATTCTTAAATCCAAATGACAAATTCTGAAAGCCAATTACCTATTCTGAAATTCAATTGACGTTTTCTGAATTCGAAATGGAAAAGGTGTATATTTGCGAATGATTCCTTCTAAGTTTTTAATTTTATTTTTTATTATTTTATTTTATTGAAAGTATGCATTTAATGAATTTAATAAGCTCTTAAAGCGTCCAAATATTGAAGTTTATTAGTAAACTCTTTTGTTCATATTACCCAATATATGATTAGATAATAAGAAATGTTATTTTATGTTAGTTATAAATTATCCCCCTTATTCATAAAAAATGAATTGGGTTTATTAAGCTCTTGTAATTGGAAATTTGTATGGAAATGTCATTTTAAAAATCTTTATAAACCCTCAATATTTTTTATGAATAAGGGGGTATATTTATTTAATCCCATTATTAATACAAAGTATTGAAGGTTTATAAAGCATTTTAAAATGGCATTTCCATACAAATATCCAATTATAAGAGCTTAATAAACCTATTTTATTTTTTTATGGATAAGAGGGGAAGTTTATAGGCGCTTATTGAAAGCATGCCTTTATTATTATTTATTGTATTGTATTATTAATGAGCTCTCAAAGAGTAAATATTGAAATCTGTTGGTGAAATGTATGATATATAGTGTGCGACATAAATAAAGCACCGAAATTCCTTTCAGAAAATCTACATAGCTTAACAAAAGTCAAATTATAAGTTTCCTAGAACTAAGTATCTTTTATTAATATATAACTGTTTAGTATATCGAAGGCTGAGTGGAAGATCACCCTGTTTCAAAACATTTAAAAAAATGCCCTTTCTCAGAAATTGTTTCAAGAACCCCTTAACTTAGAATTTTTTCCAAAAACGCCCTATTTTATAACTTAGTTCCAAAACGCCGCGTCTTAGAATGAGTTTACAAAATGTCATATTTGAACGAAAACTAAATACATTTCCAGCTGAGATAGGGCGTTTTTGAAACTCATTCTGAGATAGGATGTTCTTGAACCAAGTTTTGAAATACGGCATTTCTGAAACAACTTCTAATTTAAGGCGTTCGTGTACCAATTTCTGAGAAAGGCATATTCGAAAAATGTTTTGAAATACGATGATGTTCCACTCAGCCGTCGATGTGGTCTTCATAAATATTGGGGCATATTCATTCAGAATTAGGTGGGTACTTAAAGTTAGTTGTAGCTATTTGACAAAACTTCCAATGCGCTATCTGTCAAAAAAGTTGCAACTAATTTAAAGTATACGCCTCATTGAATTAAGAACTTGCACTTAAGATTTTATTTAACCAAAAGCAACAGAGACTTTTCGGTGCTCTAGTTTTGGCGCACACTGTACATATTGTCACTTGCTTGCCAGAAACGTGAATGTGTCATTTGTTAAATTTTGATCTAATCAGGCCATTAGATGAACCAGGGATGCACCTTAACGTTAAGCTAATCGTTTATCAAAAAATTTTCACCGTTTCCGTTGAAACACTTCGAAATATTATCGATAAAGAAATTATCAAGATAAGTTGTATCTCATTTTTAACCGAAACGAAAAGCTTTCGTTAACGTTAAAAACGTTAACAAAAACGTGATATTTTATGTTTGAATTGTGTTGGCAATGCTATAGCCATGGCGAAGCCGTAAGGTGGTAACAGCGAGCGGACATACACACGCAAACTCCATGTAATTTGTTTTTGTAATTCGTTGGTGGTAATGTCAAAAATACTCTGAGAAATGTTCGTACTGTCAAAATTCATGAGAAAAGTTGCAATCAGTTTGGCTAATGCTTTCACCTTTAATGACTCCGCCATCAATCAGCTTTGCCAGCATAGTTTGAAATTAATAATCAACATAAACGATTTGATTTCGTTTTGATATGGCAGAAAACGAAACAAAATCATTTCGTTAATTTGACGTTCTTAACGTTAATAAACGAAACGAAATGACTTTGTTTCGTTTATTATCGTTAATTATCGTAACGAAATGATATCGTTTCGTTGGTTAAGCATGCCTGAGATGAACCATTAAATATTCTAGTATATTGCTAGAACGACTAAAAAGTTTTTCTGAATTTTCAGAATTTTTTGTAGAGGCTGTTGAGAAATTTCTTCCATACAACGCATGAGAAAATTTTTATTTTGTATGGAAGAACAAGCCTCTACAAAAAAGTTCTGAAAATTCAGATAAACTTTTTAGTAGTTCTAGCATTTACACCATTATTCTGAAATTGATTGGGATACAAAACTGCGTACTCAAAAATTTGCTAAACCCTCTGCCAAAAAAGGTGCAAATTTTGATGTCCGTTTTTCAAAGTTTGATTAATTCTTTGTAACTTTTGCAACTTTTGTTTAGGTGGCTCCTATTATAGATTTAGCTATATTTTGCAAATTAGAGTGCCTTTCTGTTATGCAAATTATACAGCCTTCCTGTTATGCATTTTAATCGAGATTTTGATACAATATACTAGAATATTTAATGGTTCATCTTATGGCCTGATTAGATCAAAATTTAACAAATGGCACACTCACGCTTCTGGCAAGCAAGTGACGATATGTACAGTGTGCGCAAAACTAGAGCACCGAAAAGTCTCTGTTGCTTTTGTTTAAATAAAATCTTAAGTGCAAGTTCTTAATTCAATGAGGCGTATACTTTAAATTAGTTGCAACTTTTTTGACAGATAGCGCATTGGAAGGTTTGTCAAATAGCTACAGCTAACTTTAAGTACCCACCTAATTCTGACTATGAATATGCCCCAATATTTTGCATTTATTTATGAAGACTACATCGACGGCTCAGTGGAAAATCACCGTATTTCAAAACATTTTTCGAAAATGCCTTTCTCAATCTCAGAATGAGTTTCAAAAACGCCCTATCTCAGCTGGAAATGTATTTAGTTTTCGTTCAAATATGACATTTTGTAAACTCATTCTAAGATACGGCGTTTTGGAACTAAGTTATAAAATAGGGCGTTTTTGGAAAAAATTCTAAGTTAAGGGGTTCTTGGAACAATTTCTGAGAAAGGGCATTTTTTTAAATGTTTTGAAACAGGGTGATCTTCCACTCAGCCTTCGATATACTAAACAGTTATATATTAATAAAAGATACTTAGTTCTAGGAAACTTATAATTTGACTTTTGTTAAGCTATGTAGATTTTCTTAAAGGAATTTCGGTGCTTTATTTATGTCGCACACTATATATCATACATTTCACCAACATATTTCAATATTTACTCTTTGAGAGCTCATTAATAATACAATGCAATAAATAATAATAAAGGAATGCTTTCAATAAGCGCCTATAAACTTCCCCTCTTATCCATAAAAAAACAAAATAGGTTTATTAAGCTCTTATAATTGGAAATTTGTATGGCAATGCCATTTTAAAATGCTTTATAAACCTTCAATACTTTGTATTAATAATAGGATTAAATAAATATACCCCCTTATTCATAAAAAATGTTGAGGGTTTATAAAGATTTTTAAAATGACATTTCCATACAAATTTCCAATTACAAGAGCTTAATAAACCTATTTCATTTTTTATGAATAAGGGGGATAATTTATAACTAACATAAAATAACATTTGTTTTTATCTAATAATATATTGGGTAATATGAACAAAAGAGTTTACTAATAAACTCCAATATTTGGACGCTTTAAGAGCTTATTAAATTCATTAAATGCATACTTTCAATAAAATAAAATAATAAAAAATAAAATTAAAAACTTAGAAGGAATCATTCGCAAATATACACCTTTTCCATTTCGAATTCAGAAAACGTCAATTGAATTTCAGAATAGGTAATTGGCTTTCAGAATTTGTCATTTGGATTTAAGAATAGTTATTTGGATTTCAGAGAACTATAATTGGATTTCAGAATATGCAATTGGAATTCAGAATGTGTGAAGTGGATTTCAAAAATAAACAATTCAATTTCGGAAGGCAGCAATTGCATTTCAAATATCATACAATTTATTGCGCAAAGTTTGAAAATAATTTATAAGTTGAAGGCATTTCATAAATTCATTTAAATGTAAAACAGTTCGAAAGGTATTTTCTGAAATCCAATTCACACATTCTGAATTCCAATTACCTATTCTGAAATCAAATTAACATATTCTGAAATCCAGATAACTATTGTAAATCCAAATGACAAATTCTGAAATTCAATTAACTATTCTGAAAGGTGTAGTTGACCGATCAATTATGTACCTATTAATTTGGCAGTTGTTGTTGTTGTTGTTGTAGCGATAAGGTTGCTCCCCGAAGGCTTTGGGGAGTGTTATCGATGTGATGGTCCTTTGCCGGATACAAATCCGGTACGCTCCTGTACCATAGCAACATTAAGGTGCTAGCCCGACCATATCGGGAACGATTTATGTGGCCACATTAAACCTTCAGGCTATTCCCTCCCTCCCTACCCCCAAGTTCCATGAGGAGATTTAGGTCGCCAGAGCCTCGTCTGTTAGTGAAACAGGATTCGCCGCGGATAGGTGAGGTTGACAATTGGGTTTGGAGAAGCTATATATTGCGCTGGCAACCTGAAGGGTTGCGCTACACAGCCCCTTGAATCTTCTATTTTAGTCGCCTCTTACGACAGGCATACCTACCTCGGGTATATTCTGATCCCCTAACCCGCTGGGGGATCTAAATTGCTTCTAATGAAATCTAAAGTGAGACTCAAATGCAGTTGCAGTGCAGTTATGCAGGTTCCAAATTGTATGCAGGGTTATGCAGATTTATGCAGTTTCCAAATTGTATTTGCTGGTCGGCTGCTGTTCTTGACGATGATGATTTTGCCTCTGATTCGTCGTTATAATACAAAAAGAAATCGTACCCAAAATGTCTATCAAAAGTATGTATGTATTTGTGCTATGTGCGAGGCGGCAAACTTCTCTTTTGTTTTGCCTGGGTGCCTCTACACCGATCAGTTGCCTTTTTTGCTCCGGCTACCTATTCAATTTTAATTCACAATACATTATCTGCTATTGCAATTTTTAATCAATACAAGTCAATATAAATTATCGAAGCAAATACTGGCAAAGCAAGATGCGTAGTTCCACCATTTTTAGGGAAATACATCCAACCAGTTTGGTACCGTATTCCAAAGCATGTTGGTTGTAAAGTACTTTGTATCCTTGGCAAATGACAGGTTAATGTGCATTTAACTGTAGATTTCCTCTGATTTTGGCATATGCTGAGCTGAATCGCAACCCGGCGGAGATGCTATCTATTAGAATAATATAACATTTTATTATTATTTAAAAATGCACATACGTATGAATGAAAATTAGAAAGTAAATTATGTTTTTGATGTTGTAGCTATAAGGATACTCCCCGTTGTCGACTTTGTTGGTCCTTTGCCGGATGCAGATCGGGTACGTTCCGGGAACCATTAGGGTACTAGCCCGACTATATCGGGGGCGATTTAGTATGACATGAAACCTTGTAGGCCATCCCGTCGATTCTATACAACTTAATATGGTAACGATTTAAAAGACGGTGCACCACCTAATTTTTATTTCCGTCACATGTCACAACTAAAAGCACAAGATATTTTTCGTTGTATACAATGATATTTTTTCTCCGTTTCAAAGTTTCCCGGAATAATTAATGAACTGTCATTTTGATGACAGCATGAAACGTCGATGTGTTAGTGGAGAGCGAAAAAGCTTTGAATGGGTGGGTGAACTACCCTACAAGAAACGCTGATAGTTTTACTAATACACTCACACTTGTAATTGACAATGCTTATCCTGCGACGACGTAAACAGTGATACTCAAATTTATGTATGTTCCTTTGTTCGCTCACGCATGTCCGCATGTACCCAACGACAGCCTATAATCATGAAAAAAGACTCAAACTGGGAAAGCTTCGGACACCTGGCATTATGCATGTGAGACAGATACATAATTCTCAACGGAATTTTATGTATGCGAGAACAGTTTATCCGATTTAATCATGTTGTCACTACTGACTGTCATATGACAATCAAATGATTATCACGGTTGTTTTGTTATTTTTTAAATTCCGCCATTTTCAACCGACGAAAACCATATAAAAAACAAGTTTAAAAAATGAAAAAGAGAGCATTTCAAAGCTCCATGCTAAAAGAAAAAAATATCGAAAATAATATTAAAAAATACCAAAAGCTGTCAGAATGTGTGGGGCGCACTCGAAAAATTGATACGCGAAAAATAATAGTGGTTAGTAGTGATTCATTTTTAAATGTGTTTCCGCATGAGAAAAGCGCTCTTCTGTTGTTTTGAGTTTTTCTGAATTTAAATTGAACATTCTGAACTCGAATTCTTATAAAACTATTTATTTTAAACAAATAAGAAACACGTATGCGTTTGTCACGTACAAAATTAAAAACGTTATGAAATAAAGTAAATAAAAAGCCAAAAGCATTGTTTCATTTTTGGCGGAATATAACAATGGTCAATTATGATAGTATAACAGTCAAACCTGATATCTACAGTAAACTATCATTTATGAGACTTTTTGATAGTTAGAGTGAGCAGTACGGCTATATACTTAATCAGTAGGCCATGTTGGTGTATAAGAAGGAGACAAAACTCACACGTACACAGTTGTTTACATCACATTTGCGGAAGTTCCCTTAAGTTTGTGATAGAAAGTTTGTATGAGGCGTTGATCGTTAGGTTGACATTGCTGACAATCAGATGGTAGTCATATGATAGGCAGTATTCTTGTAGGGTAGTTACCTTCGTCTTGTAGGGGTGGGATATTTTGTTGTTGGTCGCCATTTTTAGTCACTAGATTTTTGCTGGGTGGTTAGTTGCGATACGGTTTCGACCTTAGCGGCACCAATAATCGATTGCATTGATTCCCATAATGCTTGAAACACAATTGTTGTCATCCGGTGGCAAAGTCCTGAGCCAGATAAATAATTTTGCATGTAAATGCAACAACAACGATTTGAGCTAGATAAATCCAGATAGAAGTCTGGTTCAATTTGTGAGCCAGATAACTTGTTAATTATTTCTTTTTAGGTTGGCAACGCGGCCTTTAATAAACCTACTTTTTCAAAAATAGATGTCGCTGCTTAGCCTTTCGCCGTATGATTGAAATGAAAAACAGCGGCGACATCTGCCTATCACATTTCACGTGTCCGAAAATTTCACGACATCTGCTTTTCAAGTCTCTCAATGATCCAAAGCATTCCCGTGAGAATTGAGCGTGAGCCGGAGCTGTAAAACTCACTGAAAGACGGCAAATAGCTATCATCCGGTGGCAGAATCCTGAGCCAGATAGAAGTCTGGTTCAATTTGTGAGCCAGATAATTTGTTAATTACTTCTTTTCAGGTTGGCAACGCGGCCTTTAATATACCTACTTTTTCAAAGATAGATGTCGCTGCTTAGCCTTTCGCCGTATGAGTTAAATGAAAAACAGCGGCTACATCTGCCTATCACATTTCACGTGTGCGAATATTTCGCGACATCTGCTTCTCAAGTCTCTCAATGATCCAGAGCATTCCCGTGAGAATTGAGCGTGAACCGGAGCTGTAAAACTCACTGAAAGACGGCAACTGCTGAGCGACGACGATATACGCCGCGTCGGGCGATGACGTTTTTCAAATTACGCCCAGACATTTCGTCTACTTAAAACACAATGCCGGGCGAAATTGACGCTGTTTATTCAGTGTGGCCATTATTTAGAAATAAAGATGAAAACAATTAAAACTTTTTTAATTCTCTGCTTTAGGACTTGACTGCTAAAACACGCCCAGAACGTTAAGAAATTAACAAAACAAAACAAAAATGTTAAGAAATTAATTTTATGTGTACCGGCTCGAGGTCAATATTTTGGTAATAAAAACACCAGTTTTTATTTTTTATTCCGATATATTTCGGTTACACATCGGTAACCGTCTTCAAGGGACTATACAAAACAATGTAAAAACAAATTTTCATACATGTAATATGTCATATATTATAAACATACATACATTTTTAAGTTAAACGTCCGTTCGCGTTGGCGTGGAGTTTTGTACTGTCGATTTTGTTGTGAGTAAGTGTCTGTACAAGTGAGCGACGTTGATCGTGTCTGTTTTGAAGTTTAGTCGTATGTCTGGTGGTGTCTGTATTATGTGTAACATTTCCAGTGTTAATCTCTTTCTATAGTGATTTTGTTGTTGTAATACTGACGCTTTCTCAAAGTTCGGACAGTGGCCACTAGATGCACAGTGGGCTGTTAGTGCAGTTTTTTGGTTATTTAAATTATGACAATGTTTCATGTCCGATTTGTGCTGTGCTATTCTCGTTTTTAACTTCGATTTGGTGGTGCCTACGTAAATACTTCTGCATGCTTCGTAGTTATTGCCATTGCACGGAATTTTGTAAATGACGTTGCTTTTTTCCATAGGAGGTATTATGGACTTGGTTTTGTTGAACATGTTTTTGAGTGTGTTACAGGGTTTATGGGCTATTCTAAATTGATTATTGTTGTAACAGTTGGACTTGATTAGACGCTCTGAAAGTTGAGGTACGTAGATTACCGATTTAAACGTTTTTGGTGTTACGGATTTTTCTAGATTACCTGCACACATCGATCTTCTTATTAATGTCCTTATAATATTTTCAGGAAAATCATTTAGTTTGAGTAGCGAAAAAATTTCTTGTCTAATTTCTTGATGATAGACATCATCAGATATCTGTAGCATGCGTCGTATACAGCTCATTGCTGTATTCATAATCATACTCTTCGGGTGTTTAGAGTAAAAATTTATTAGTCGCCCTGACGCAGTTGGTTTCTTATACCATATAAGTTTTAACTGGCTATCTCTTTCTATAACCATAGAGTCTAAATAAGATAGTTTTCCTTCTTCTTCCATTTCTATGGTGAACTTTATGTTTTTATGAAAAGTGTTCAGCGCGTTTAGGGTATTCTGTATTTCATCATGTTTTACAATTGCGAATAAATCATCCACATATTTTGTCATAATTCTTGGTTTATGCACTAATTTTTCAATCGTATTGTTCAAAAGTTCTTCCATTATAATGTCCGTTTATGGACATATTAAAGTTTTGTATCGAAGAAAACAGATACTTTAAATTCAATGACACGGTTTATACACAATTAAGAGGTATGCCCATGGGATCGCCGGCATCTCCAGTTATCGCGGACATTATAATGGAAGAACTTTTGAACAATACGATTGAAAAATTAGTGCATAAACCAAGAATTATGACAAAATATGTGGATGATTTATTCGCAATTGTAAAACATGATGAAATACAGAATACCCTAAACGCGCTGAACACTTTTCATAAAAACATAAAGTTCACCATAGAAATGGAAGAAGAAGGAAAACTATCTTATTTAGACTCTATGGTTATAAAAAGAGATAGCCAGTTAAAACTTATATGGTATAAGAAACCAACTGCGTCAGGGCGACTAATAAATTTTTACTCTAAACACCCGAAGAGTATGATTATGAATACAGCAATGAGCTGTATACGACGCATGCTACAGATATCTGATGATGTCTATCATCAAGAAATTAGACAAGAAATTTTTTCGCTACTCAAACTAAATGATTTTCCTGAAAATATTATAAGGACATTAATAAGAAGATCGATGTGTGCAGGTAATCTAGAAAAATCCGTAACACCAAAAACGTTTAAATCGGTAATCTACGTACCTCAACTTTCAGAGCGTCTAATCAAGTCCAACTGTTACAACAATTATCAATTTAGAATAGCCCATAAACCCTGTAACACACTCAAAAACATGTTCAACAAAACCAAGTCCATAATACCTCCTATGGAAAAAAGCAACGTCATTTACAAAATTCCGTGCAATGGCAATAACTACGAAGCATGCAGAAGTATTTACGTAGGCACCACCAAATCGAAGTTAAAAACGAGAATAGCACAGCACAAATCGGACATGAAACATTGTCATAATTTAAATAACCAAAAAACTGCACTAACAGCCCACTGTGCATCTAGTGGCCACTGTCCGAACTTTGAGAAAGCGTCAGTATTACAACAACAAAATCACTATAGAAAGAGATTAACACTGGAAATGTTACACATAATACAGACACCACCAGACATACGACTAAACTTCAAAACAGACACGATCAACGTCGCTCACTTGTACAGACACTTACTCACAACAAAATCGACAGTACAAAACTCCACGCCAACGCGAACGGACGTTTAACTTAAAAATGTATGTATGTTTATAATATATGACATATTACATGTATGAAAATTTGTTTTTACATTGTTTTGTATAGTCCCTTGAAGACGGTTACCGATGTGTAACCGAAATATATCGGAATAAAAAAAAAAAATAAAAACTGGTGTTTTTATTACCAAAATATTGACCTCGAGCCGGTACACATAAAACCAATTTCTTTAAATATAAGGTCGCCAAAAAAGAATATTAGTTAAGAAATTAAATTAAAAATTGTATGTAAAGAAAAAAAAATTGCTCGTGGATATTATGTTTTCTTTTTTTATACCTACAAAATTGAACAGCAGCAACCCTTTGGATGTTTGCCGTCATCGCCCTGCTGCGACGATAGAAATAAATATATCGTCGAAAAATGACGTAGCGTAAATTTCGCTCTTGGCGTTCATTGTGTTCACCTTCATGTAATTATGGGGATTCTATTTTTGACTAGGCGATGTTCGTCGCTTTTATTTCGCGCCGTCAGAACACTTGCCGTCTTTCAGTGAGTTTTACAGCTCCGACTTACGCTCACTTCTCACGGGAATGCTCTGGATCATTGAGAGACTTGAAAAGCAGATGTCGTGAAATTTTCGCACACGTGAAATGTGATAGGCAGATGTCGCCGCTGTTTTGCATTTAACTCATACGGCGAAAGGCTAAGCAGCGACATCTATTTTTGAAAAAGTAGGTTTATTAAAGGCAGCGTTGCCAAACTAAAAATAAGTAATTGACAAATTATTTGGCTCACAAATTGAACCAGACTCCTATCTGGATTTATCTGGCTCAAATCGTTGTTGTTGCATTTACATGCTAAATTATTTATCTAGCTCAGGATTTTGCCACCGGATGATAGCTATTGTGTTTCAAGCTTAAGGTTGGTCGGATCAGCTGTTGTAAGGTTACCGACAAAGCACCAATGTCTGCAGCTTTAAAAGTAACAATCTTGAACATCCTGTCAGGGAGTTGACGGTTAAGATAGCACACTTCAATCAAGGGGTTGTGTAGCGCAATATATAGCTTCTCTAACCCAATTGTCAACCTCACCTTCGAGCGGCGAATCCCGTTTCACTAACAGACGAGGCTCTGGCGATCCCAGGCTCCTCATGGAACTTGGGGGTGGGGAGGGAGGGATGGCCTGAAGGTTTAATGTGGCCATATAACCCGTTCCCGAGATGGTCGGGCAAGCACCTTAATGGTGCTGTTTTACCGGAGCGTATCGGATCTGTATACGACAAAGGACCATCACATCGATAACGCTCCCCAAAGCCTTCGGGGCGTAACCTAATCGCTACAACAACAACATAGCACACTTGTTTTGTACACAATTGTTGCGTTCCAATGAAGTGTGATCCAGATATGGATAGAAATTTAACATGCAAATGCAACAACAAATTAATACATATGGGGTACATTGTTGTTGCATTTGCATGTTAAATCTCTATCCGTATCTGAATCACGTTTCATTGGAACATGAGCAATATTGGACAGTGCCATTTTACTTTCCGACAACACGGTTGTAGCCCATTGGTATTCCGAAAATAAAGCTGTCATTTGTAACGAGATGTGTTAGCGAGTAAGTGTGAATTTTCCCAATTCGTTAAATTGACTTCCGCTCGTTCTTTTCTTTTGCACCAAGATGGCTGATCAGGTAAGTGGTGTCGTGTTTTGGTATTTACATTTAAGTTTTGCTTTAATAAAATATGGAATGTACGCAAATTAATGTGAAACGGTTTGAAGCCGCCTGTGCCTTCCAAGTATCATATGAGATAATAAATTATTGAATATAGTAAGTGTGTAAAAAATGTGAAAATGGCACGCAGGAGCACCACATGTGATTGGGAAAATGTACAATATTTGCAGTTAAATAATTTATGGGACTGATGCTTAATACAGATCTATTTTGAAATTTGACAATACTTTCTACTAATTTTTTCTTGTAATGGGTGCCGGCTAAATCTTCTGGTAGCAAACAGAGCGATCGTTTAGCAAGCAGTTTTCTGTACCGATGGTGCAAAAAAGTAACCTAATGCTAAAAAGAGAAATTACGACTTTACCGCAATATAGGTTTAGGATTTCGCACTCCTGCTGAGGCAAAATATTACTGTAGTAAGACTAACGTTTTCTTTTTTATTTGCATGCGATTCCTCATCGACATTACTTCAACCTGCTCTTGGTGTTTTAAAACAATATATGTAATTGTGAACCCGAATTATAAAACTAACAATTTAGAACGAGAGAGCGTTCCAAAAACAATTTGGCATCAATTTAAACAGAAAAATAAAGCCTGGAGTGACGAAGAAGAAAGTTCTACGTCGCTACCGTGATATTGGCTTGGGCTTTAAAACACCCCGCGAAGTAAGTTTATTTGTTTTACCGCATGTGTCTTACCTTAACTATTCCTCAGTATAATATTGAAAATGCTAATAGTTGTGCTTTCATACAGGCAATCGATGGAACGTACATTGATAAAAAGTGTCCTTTCACTGGGAACGTCCGGATTCGTGGTCGCATTTTGACTGGCGCAGTACGAAAAACTAAGATGCAGCGGACCATTGTCATTCGACGTGATTACTTGCATTTCGTTCGTAAATACAGCCGTTTTGAAAAACGTCATCGGAATATGAGTGTACACTGCTCACCGTGTTTCAGGTATTACAACACAAAAATTTTAACTTTTTCCACTGGGTAACCTCGATATATGTATTAGGGGTGTTTTCGTACAGATGATTTTTGCTAAACGTCCACGTTGTTGTTGTTGTTGTTGTTGTTGTTGTTGGTGTTGTTGTAGCGATTAGGTTACTCCCCGAAGGCTTTGGGGAGTGTTATCGATGTGATGGTCCTTTGTCGGATACAGAACCGATACGCTTCGGTAACACAGCACCATTAAGGTGCTGGCCCGACCATCTCGGGAACGATTTATATGGCCACATTGAACCTTCAGGCCATCCCTCCCTCCCCACCCCCAAGTTCCATGACGAGCTTGGGGTCGCCAGAGCCTCGTCTGTTAGTGAAACGGGATTCGCCGCTCGAAGGTGAGGTTGACAATTGGGTTGGAGAAACGATATATTGCGCTACACAACCCCTTGAATCCCATAAACGTCCACGTCTTTGTTTCTAGTTTCAACTTAGGTCTCGACATGCAAAAAAAAGCAAGAGCAGTCGGTAGTACAAAAACAAAAACTTGGCTAGACTTTAATGCAGTTAACTGGGCTAACTTTTGGTACTATATTGATAATATTTTAGTGCCTTAGTTACGAAATGTGCGCCCCATTTGGAAAAAAGTCGGATTCGGTATACATATCTACACATAGGAAAGGCGAAGTTGAAATAGGGAAAATGAATGCAGAAAAGGAAAATATAAAGAAGCTAACCTGCTAGACAGAGCTGACGGAAACTCGACACATTAACAGAATTGTTGACATCACGAATACACTCGCATAAATTTTCCCTTTTATTCGTATGGAAAAGCATGGTATGTATGTGTGTGTATACACGTATACAGAATGTTTACATCAGGTTTGTCATGTCGCTTCTAACAACCTGATAGAAACTTTGCTTTACGCTGTGATGTAAATTTCCATCAGCCATATCTGTCAATTGATGCCTCAAATGACTGATAGCTGTCTAGCAGGATATTGGTTTGTGGAAAAGTAGGAATAAAAAAGGAACAAGAAGAGTAAGAATAAGGTAACGATAAGGTTAAAAGTTATAGTGAGACTTATACTAAGATAATAGTAAGACCAGTAACAGTAGTTGTTGTTGTAGCAATGTTTCGTCTAACGGGAGTTCAAGGAAACAGTAACAGTTAAATGTCAACAGCTAACTAAACACACACGCCTTCACGTTTTTAATCCGCAGGCAGCGTGAACGGAAAATTCATGAAAATGCTTTGAATTTCCATCGCCATGTTGTAGCGACAAAGTAGGAATATGAGGTTAACTAAAAGAGTATTGTAGCACAGGGGTGAGATTAAGAGTAATAGAGGGAGTTTGACTAAGATAAGGTGAAACAGAAGAAGAAAAAGGGGAAGAATGAAAGAGATTGGGAAATTGAGTGGGCTGATGAAGACAATTTGTAAAAAGGGTTGGGGTAGAGGAAACAAATTAAAACGGAGAGTGTGAGACAGGCAGTTGCATCCATAGATATATTTAACAACGTCTGACTGTAGGGTTTGATATTAAAGGCCTGATTAAATTTGTCATAGTCATAACCATATTTTTACTTATCCATATCCAAATGTGATATTTCTGTCCTCCCTGATGTAGACATTAATGAGATAAATATAAATTTTGTAAATCTGCCAATATCAACTGACAATATATGTGTTGATAATTAGTGTATTCGCGCTAATGTTGATTTTGGTCCTCTTGAGTTTGCTAGTGTCGATGATTGTGATGTCGTTCAAGCCATTCTTTCAGTAAAGTCTAATGCTATGGGGTTCGATGGTATATGTCCGAAATTTTTAAAAATAATTCTTCCTAAAATCCTTCCTCACTTAACCAAATGTTGGAAAGTTGCTAAGGTAATCCCAATCCCCAAGCAAAACAAGGAGTATAGGCCTATAGCTATTCTGCCTTTCCTTTCCAAGGTCGTCGAACGAATTTTGCACTGCCAGATAAATACTTATGTGCAGAATAATAACCTTCTCACAGATTCCCAGTCTGGATTCAGGTCAAATCGTAGCTGTAAAACGGCGCTCCTATCGGTGATAGAGGATATTCGAGAACAAGTTGACAAAAATTTTACTGCTTTCCTGACTCTTCTCGACCATTCAAAAGCGTTTGATTCGGTCGACCACACCGTTCTCTGCAAGAAGCTGGACAACCTATTTAATTTCTCCAACTGTGCAACAGCCCTAATCAGATCGTATTTGGCCGACCGGACTCAGGCAGTAAGTGTTGGTAGCAGAAAGTCTGACTTCGTCAGTGTTTTAAGAGGAGTCCCACAAGGCTCAATCCTTGGTCCCCTGTTATTTGTTTTGTATATAAACGATTTGCCTGGTGTTCTCAAGTATTGTAATATTCACATTTATGCTGACGACGTACAATTGTATATGTGCTGTCCTAGTGATCGTACCAGTTCATGTATTAATAACTTAAATTACGATTTGTGTCAAATTGGTACGTGGGCTTCTATGAACGGCTTATGTCTTAACCCTAAGAAGTCGAAATGTATAGTCATTCATAGAAGGTCACTAGATAAAAGTGGAATGGAAAATTTAATTTTAGACAACACTATTATAGAATACGTTGACACGGCAAAAAATCTAGGTATAGTTTTTAACAAAACCCTGACATGGAAAGATCACATCTTTCGCACAGTGGGAAAAGTGTATGGGATGCTTCGTACACTCTGGCTTACACAATATTTTACTCCGTTACATATTCGTCTACTAATAGCAAAAGCGTACTTAATACCTACGCTCCTTTATGGTTGTGAGGTTTACTCCAATTGTGACTATGTATGTAATAGGAAACTTAATGTTGTGTATAACAACATTGCTAGATACGTCTATGGGTTGAAAAGACTTGACCACGTCTCTCAACATGCTTACAGGTTGCTAAACATTTCTTTCGATAACCTTATTAAACTTAAAACGCTCACTACGCTACATAAATTAATATATATGAAGGAACCTGACTATCTGTATCGGAGGCTATATTTTCTCCAGTCGTCTAGATCTGTTCTCCTTACCCACTTCAGACATCGTATGCTAATATCTGATCGCCAGTTCTTCATTAATTCCATACGTCTTTGGAACTCGCTCCCTTCTAGACTTAGGCTTATAAGCAATGCTCTGATCTTCAATAAAGAATTAACAAGTTTCTATAATAACCTAGACAATTAAAATACTGATTCCTTCTAAGCAAAAATACTCTATCATTCCTTTATTTATCTATTTACTATTTATTAAATATATTATTTGTTGTAACCTTTTCTTAGCCATAGTCATTAGCTTTAAGTTTCAAGATTAGATTGTTCCTATTTTATGCCTTTTACCGACTAGCACTGTAAAATAATTTTTGTTAAATTGTTGTGCTGGGATGAATTGCCTAATAAATACAAATAAATAAAATAAATATCAATTGGCATCAGTTATTGGTGCCTTAACCTAAAAATCGTAAAAATGAAGAAAACGCAAAAATTACAAACATATACCACAAAAAATAAGTCTCAGTCAAAACGTATCCAAAACAATCTACAAAATCTACAAAAGGTTAATAAATTCTCCAACCCAAATTTTTTAGGTTATGGAAATGGCGAAAAATCAAAAACCAATTGGTTGGATGTAGTTATGGCTAGGGCGTTATGGTATGGCACCATTGAGTACATTGATTTCCATAAGGTTGGTTGGATCAGCTGTTTTATATGGATATTTATACGTCAAGTTTAAACGGCCCTTAAGGTTGTTAGTATTTTGTTAGTAT
This sequence comes from Eurosta solidaginis, assembly GCF_040869045.1. Taxonomy (NCBI): domain Eukaryota; kingdom Metazoa; phylum Arthropoda; class Insecta; order Diptera; family Tephritidae; genus Eurosta; species Eurosta solidaginis. The sequence continues at coordinate 190,693,165 of NC_090320.1, read as the reverse complement.
TGTGTGATGATCTTAACCATAGGGTAGCCAGAACTCTTCAAAATATAGTCTTATAACTTCTGTGGCTTTATTATGTAACTCGATTCAAAAGAAATTTCTTTCGATTTGAAAAAAACTATAGGGGTATAATGATGTAATAATAATTCATTTCATCATGAGAGGTATGGTATTCTTTCTGTCTAGAATCCGTAGAAAACGAGGAAATTTTTGTCATTTTACTGTCAAAAGTTTTCTACTCGCAAGAACTAAATACATTGTGAAAAATTGTCTACGATTTCTACATTTTCCATACTCAAGCCCATGACTAAAAAAACCAGACTGGTGAAGTCATGGGGAGGGCGGGATGACCTAGAAGGTTTAATGTGGTCATATAAATCGTTCCCGAGATCGTCGGGCTAGTACCGTAATGGTACTTTGTTACCGGAACGTACAGGATCTATATCCGAAAAAGGACCATCAACATCGATAACACTCCCCAAAGCCTTCGGGAAGTGTCTCTATCGTTAATACAACAACAACAACAACTGGTGAAATCATTTTTACAAAATGGGGTCGCATTTGACAATAGTCGCTCTCATATTCGAGGTGTTGCGTCTAGGCTTATCTGTAGCATTGATTTTTTCAGTATCATAAAAAAGTCCACGTTAATGCCTTTCTGAAAAAACGAACTTGCAGAAAAACAACGTCTGTGTTCTGTATTTTCTTTGTGGGAAGGTTTATTTTTATTTTTACTGAGTGGAAATTGAAAAGTTTTAGTCAACGCAACGGAATAGCTGGGTCCTCAGAGTATCCCATTGTTCACAGCTAAGACATATGGAAACAGACTTTTGACGTCAATGAGCTGATTGGAACAATGCCGTGAACTTGGGGGTGGGGAGGGAGGCAATGGCCTGAAGGTTTAATGTGGCCACATAAATCGTTCCCGAGATGGTCGGGCTAGCACCTTAATGGTGCTGTGGTACCGGATCTGTATCCGGCAAAGGACCATCACATCGACAAGCCTCCCCATAGCTTTCGGGGAGCAACCTTATCGCTACAACAGCAACAAGAACCCTGGAAACGTTAAAACAAACATGGATCAGCCGTATGATCAAACCCCACTGACATGGTTCCGACTTTTGCTATCTATACACCTGCCTCTAATCTGGCTAACCGTTTTCATCCTCTATTCTCCATTCTGCATTTTCTAGTACACCTTAATCGGCCCATTCAACTTCCCTATCCCTTTCATTCTTCCGTAAATTTACCGTTTTTCCTCCTTTTGATATTTTAACCCTACTGTGAATCTCATTTTACTAATATCTCTCAAACCATTGTCCTTATTCTTCCTTTTACTCTCCCTTTTCCGCTTACTTTTCCGACTTCCCTCCAACTTTCTCTACTTTTTCTTTCTATTGCCTCTGTTTTTCATCACTTTTCTGCTATTACTACTTTTTATGTAATTAGTTCATTGAAATCAGAGCTGTAAAAAGATTGAATCATTGAGTGTGCATTCTCTCAGCATTCTTTTAAAAATTTGTGATTTTTTGTTTGCGTTTTATAAATCTCCAGTCCTGAATGGCTTAAAATCCTTTAACTCAAAGCTAAAGTGTGTGTGTTATTGAATGGTAAAATATAATTCAATATAGAGTGCGAAAGTAGTAAACATTCCCAATCTTTAATGAATGTAAACTTGAAATGAATGCACACTTTTTTTTCCATTCAGTACTAAATACTTTTACCCCAAGGTTATTTTTTTGCATACTTTCATTGCCATCAGATATGTTAAATCAATTTAGGAGTTGGGTGCAAAAAAGGCGTGAAATTGGTCAATAGCAAAAATAGCCTCTTCTAATTATTCAAGTAGTTTAATATTTAAGAATTCATGAGCTTAACACCTGCTTATAATTATTGAATTTCAATTATGTTTGTATAAGAGCAACTGAAAAGAAGGGAGCATTTACTGGTATATTGCGACGGTATCATTTCGAAAACAAACAAACAAGTAGTTAATTATAAACCAGGAAAGTCTTAAATCATCTTCATAGCAGATTTTGTATACTTCGTAATTGGGTTGATTTTTTTTAATTAATTGTGTGAGATCAAAAAATGTTAGGCTCTTGTGAGTTGATTGGTTTCCTTTTTAGGTAAATCTCGCGGATAACTCGCTTACATAAAACCATAGGGCTCCTGATTATATAAAGTATTCAAAAGACGTGAAGAGATAGTCGAATTTGGCTGAAACTTCGCAAAGAAAATCTATTATTTTCTTGCTATATGTCAAAATGTTACTACTTATTTCGCTATTGTTGTAAAATGGATTTTGTAAATGAACATTTTGTGCATTGATCAAATAGAGTAAATTGTGGATATTTTTTGCCGATAATATAACAAAAACAGATACTTGAGTTTAAGTCATTTAAATACGTCGAAGTGCATAGGTAGGTCCTTCGGCGATTTCTTTGGAGCTTCCTAATTCCGAGAATTTCGATAAACATATGTCTATTTCCATGGCATCGTCCTATGGTGATTCAGGCTTTTTTTTTTATTCGCCTTCCCCGTTTTCCTTCATCTGTGCCACAAAAAAAAATGTTCCATTGGAAGAAACTCTTCAGAGGTTATTGACTGCCTCCATCGGACTACATTTTTTACAGCTGATATTTTAACAGTGTTTGACGGAATATAAATATAGGATCCGAGTGGTTGAGAATAGCAGAGAGACTATTTGCACGGAATTGGTAAAAGATTGAAATTGTTTTGGTTGTGTTCTATCTTACTTGAGCAGATTTGTATTCAATGTTAATTTCCTTGCTATCAAAAAAGCTACAACTACCTATAGAACCTACTTTAAATGGCTGTAATTACAAACTATTATGTTTAGAAGAATATTTTTCTTAGAAAATAGGATATTGCTATTGCAATTTGCAAACTCACAAACCAGTATTGATACAGTATTTGACCATATACCGCTAGGAAGAATATATGGAGGAACTTAAGAGCTTTTATAATGTATTGCCTTTTCTTCTATTTTTTAATCACCAATTGAGGACGTGCAAATGTAGGCTAATACCTTTTAATGAATGAGATTGTCAAAAGGAGTTGGCAAACTCAAAATGAAACCAAGACATTGGCAACATTTGCTTTCATTCCATACCATTCGCATAACATCAACACGTAGATTTTGACAATCAGAACTAACATTTTGTTTTTGTATAGATGAGCCAACCATATAGTTAAACCATGGATAAAATTGATTAAGAATTTGAGGCGTTGCATTCAAACACAGAAACTCCCCTATTCACTTCACTAGACATGCTTAAACTGAAATTCGTCTTTTGTCTAAAGGCAATCTGACTGGAGCTTTACATGGTATTTTGAAGGCAACTATACTTCTTTATTCTCCTAATACACACAAATTTATAGATAGTAGGAAAAACTAACTTTCCAAACAGAAGAGTGTCCTCCAGCTATCCCCTGATGTTTTGCTAATTTTAATTGGAAAATGAAACTGAATATTTCCAGGTTCAGAACGGCAGAACATTTTTAGTAAGTGGAGTTCTCATTTCAGTTTCAGTAGCAAGAAGGTTAATTTGTTATACATACTTAATGATGATAAAATCATGACGGTCTTCATATACATAACTGCTGAGAAGGCTTGATATCCAATTAAATAAACTGACAGAATAATAAGATATACTTTCCATTACTGATGACTGTGAGTTCTTATAAAATAATTTTTGCTTTTACTTTTGCAGGGATGTAGAAATCGGTGATATTGTGACAATTGGTGAATGTCGGCCACTTTCCAAAACTGTGCGGTTCAATGTTCTCAAAGTTTCCAAAGGACAAGGGTCAAAGAAGAGCTTCAAAAAGTTTTAAGTTTAACTATTTCAAACTTTTTAATTTTGAAATTAAATAAAAACATAATGGCAGACAAGATACCGAATGTATTCAAATATCTACATATTTCTGAATATTTATGTTACGGTTCCGGTTTCAGGCACATAACTGGTATTTAAGACCAACCAAATATGCATATTACAGTTAGATCCATAATACAAATGAAATAGAAAAGATTTATAAAGCTCTTTCAATTGGAAGCTTGATAGACATTAATATTTTTATGAATAAGGGGGTTGGGTCTTTTGCAAACTAAATTTATTATTAAAATAATAGTCGAATCCAAATGCAATAATGTAATTCAATCATGCGTTTGATGGAGTAAAGTAAAACTTACAAAAAATAAAGTTCCAAACTACAGGTAAAGTTTTAATCATAATTGTTTTAGTTTGAATTTTTTCTGCAAATTTTGTGCTTTTAATATGATATAGTACTCAGGATTTACATCAGTCAGCATATATACATATATAAGCGAGTTCAAGCAAAAATAAAAATAAAAAAAATGTGGACAGTTGAACATAACATGAGCTAGGGGCAACGACGCTTTCAAGCTTCATCTTGGCTCTTAAGAATATTTTAGCAGATGAATACGTTTCGTGTTAACTGAGGCCAAGATAAAGTGAAAATGGAAAATTTGAAGGAGATTGACAGGAGTTTCCCAGTAGCTTGTAATCTGTAATAATCATGCACGACACTGATGTGCGACCTGAATAATATGTAATTTTTAATTTCACAGTTGTTGTACTAGTATGAATTTAATTGTAATGTTAATAAAATCCTGACCAGTATAGAAACATTAAGTTGGCCCGTTCGGATTTTCGTGATATTAGGTAAGATGATACATAATCCGTCAATTAACTCACAGTTTTTCTAATCCTAGAAAAAAAAAAATATATTTCAGATTTACCTACTGAGGAAGGAAACTAGATGGCATATATATACCGTTCAGGAATCAGACCAAACCCCCCCCTGCGATTTAGGGGGTCGATAATCGCAATTCACAGCTTCCGCAACCCAATTGTCAACCAATCCTGTTACAAATATGAATGTATCATACACATATTTAGATATTTAGAAGGCGAGGCTATGGCGACCCCAAAGACCCTCATGGAATTAGGGGGTAAGGGCGGGATAACCTAGAAGTTCAATGAAGTTATATTAAATCGTTTCCGAAATGGTCTGGGTAGTAAATGGGGCATGTTGTAGATACAGACAGGCCTTGAACAAATTTCGCGCTGATGCATTACATCTGTATTGGCTCTCACTCACTGCTTATGGAATTGCTGGGAGGGGAGCGAGATACCTGTCAAAACACATGCACCTTATAAGACTAGACTCGGGTGTTAAAACAAGACAGCAGCGGAGAAGCGGCTCAGCCTTGTACACAATTTTTATTTATAAGCCGGATATACATTTTCTTTTTAAAAGCAACGCACTGCTTAAATCTCTCGGTAAGTACATACATTTTTATAAAATTGGGTATATAACTAAAGCTTTTAATGATGATAAAATCATGACGGTCTTCATAAACATAATTGCTGAATATACTTGATATCCAATTAAATAAACTGACAATATAATTATATCTACTTTTCATTACTGATGATTGTGTTCTTAAAAAATAATTTTTGCTTTTACCTTTGCAGGGATGTAGATTTGGGTGATATTGTGACAAATAATGGACGTCCAAAACTGTGCGCTTCAACGTTCTCAAAGTTCCCGAAGGACAAGGTTCAAATAAAAGCTTCAAAAAGTTATAAGTTAAACTATTTCAAACTTAAATTTTTAAAATAAAATAAAACAAAAGAAAACAAGGTACCAATTCTTATTCATATATCCTTTTCTGAATACTTACCTCTTTAAAGTAACTATATGCAAATAAATTCAACTTAAAGCAAAATTTGGTTGATACATGATAAAATGGGAAGAATACTGTTTTAAGAATGTCAGCACATTTAAGACCAAATCAATTTTCTGAGTGTGTACAAGCCAAACTGATGCAAGAAAACCCTAATAATGTTGAATTTTTTACCAAAAACTGAATGGAAATGTGTGAGAGAAAAATTTAATGAGTATATGCAAGATTTAAGTTTGCTACCAAAAAGATACAACAAAATAAGGTATTAGAGCTAAAGAAAAAACCAACTAAGTCCACAACTAGTGCCTTCCTTGAGAACCAAAGTGGAACGTAATCTGAAAGTAAACAGGCACCAGGTGCAAATAATAAATTGACGTCTCTCGGGCTTGGTAAATAAAATAAGAGCGCGTTAAACCTGCATAAACAACATTACCAAAAGGCACGTTTTGCATTTTAAGAATATTGTAGCAGATGACCAAGTTTCGTTGCTTCCCAAGGCAGTCGGTTCTCTGTACCGGAGCGACTCGGGATTTTTCCCGACCAAGGACTGTCATTTCAGTGTGACCCCATTTAATTTGTTTCGTCCCTCCCACAAATTGTCATCCTCCCAGCAGCTCCTTGCAGCAGGACTGCTACATATTCTCTTACTCCGGGAAGGTATCGAACCCAATCCGGGTCCGTCTCCTGACCCCGGTCCTGAGAAATGGTTTTGCTGCATTTGCCAGAAAAGAATCTTTTTAGGACGGTCATACTCTGTTCAGTGTGTCTCGTGCAAGGGATGGTTGCATCGGACAGGTTGTTCTGGGCTTGATCCCAAAACCCGACGTCCACGTAAATTTTATAAATCTTTTGTGGCTCCTTGCTGCTCACGCCCAAGGGCGTCCCGTAGTCTACGCCTAAGCGTATCCCCACTACCTTCCAGCAGCTTCGCTGCTCAGCAAGCCACAACAAGTACCCGCTGCTGCTCGCGCCCCACGGCGCCAACAACTCAAACAGCTGATACCACTCATAACTACTACCTTCGTAGTAGAGCTGGTAGCAATGCTGAGCATCAGCCCCTGCCCCCGTCTTCTTCTCCCCCTTCTTTTCTGGCAGCAATCGTGCAGGTCAGGGAAACAGACTCTTAGTCCCTGCCTCCGTTTGCACCGTCTGCCAGCACAGAATATATAGGTTTGCGACTTCCACTCAATGCAGCTCCTGCCTTGGATGGTGCCACTTTCCTAGATGTTCTGGTCTCCGCGACGGCAACCCCTCGGCGGGTTTCATCGCGCTATGTTGCCAGGTCGCAAACCCAAATCATCCGGGTACCCCAATGCTTGCCCAAGGGCGCCCAGTCCCAAGGCCACAACAGCAATTGCGTCCTGGCCTTCCACAACCTAGGCGTAGTCACCCCTCACTTACCCCTAGAGTGGCGGCGTCATCCCTCAGGCACTTCAGAATTCTGCAGTTCAACTGTAATGGACTAACTGGGAAGATTACGGAGATAGTCGATTTCATGAAGCGGCACAACATCCGCATTGCTGCGATTCAAGAGACTAAACTCACAGCAAGGTCTGCATTGCAGACCTGCTCTGGTTATAATGTCCACAGGAAAGACCGCGAGAGCGGAAATGGAGGCGGATCGCGTTTATTATACACCACTCTGTGCAATATCATATATTTGATCCTGGCATCGACCGCAGTGACAATGTCTTGAACGTCAAGGCCTATCTGGCCGGTCAGGCGATGCAAATCTAGAAATCATCAACATCTACATCCCTCCTGTCACCTGTTGCCCCAGTGGATACCGCCCTAATATCGAGGCCTTACTCACTGGCAACAATCGCATTATCTTAGGCGATTTCAATGCCCATCACGACCTATGGCATTCAAACTTGCGGGCGGACAGTAGGGGTGAGATGTTGGCGGATCAAATAGACGAAACGACGTTCTGCACAATAAACGGAGACGCCGCCACACGTATGGTAGGAAGCTGTCATAGCTCGCCAGATATCTCAATCGTGAGCACAGAACTCGTAAACTGCGTCAACTGGCAGCCGATGGTAACATTGGCATCCGACCACCTGCCCATACTTATTTCGTTCGAGCGTACCGCCGACTTCATCGTCACCGAAAAACGCACTTTCATAAACTTCAAAAAAGGAAAGTGGGAAGAATATAAATCTGCAACTGACAGCAGCTTTGCTGCCCTCCCTATCCCGACTGATGCCCGCCAAGGGGAGCGTGCCTTCCGTAAGGTCATTGAATCCGCCTCGGCACATTTCATTCCCGCCGGGAGAATTCCCGAAATCCGGCCCCACTTCCCGGCGGAGGCCGCGAGCTTAGCGAGGGAACGCGACCTTATAAGACAGCTTGATCCAGGCGACCCCCAAATAAGGGATATAAACCAACGCATCAGATTGCTTGTGGACGAACACAAGCGGGCGAAATGGGAAGAGCACCTAAGAGGTTGTAACCTCTCTACCGGTGTAGGTAAACTTTGGTCCACCGTAAAGTCCCTATCGAATCCGACTAAGCACAAAGACAAAGTTTCCATCGCCTTTGGCGATAAGGTGCTGTCGGATGCGAAAAAATGCGCGAGCGCTTTCTGCCGACAATATATAATGCATCCTACGGTCGACAAAGATAGACGGAGAGCCAATAGACACGCACATAAACACAAACTCAGCGCGTCACCAATTACCATCACCGCTAGAGAGGTTGAGGACGCCATTGGTCGCGCTAAACCATCCAAAGCAGTGGGCCCAGACGGCATAGCCATGCCGATGCTTAAAAACCTAGGGAAAGAGGGTTTCAAATATTTAGCGCATGTCTTCAACCTGTCTCTTCCCACCTTTGTCATACCCGAGAAATGGAAAATGGCCAAGGTGGTCCCGCTACTAAAGCCTGGGAAACCAGCTAACGTAGGTGAGTCATATCGTCCGATATCTCTCCTATCGCCAGTGGCAAAGACGCTTGAAGCCATTTTGCTCCCTTATTTCCAAGCACATTTGCAGCTAGCCCCTCATAGCACTACCTCCGCGCTAAATGTCATTAGCACCCAGATAAATTGCGGTTTGAATCAATATCCCCACCATAGAACAGTACTCGTAGCGTTAGACCTATCAAAAGCTTTTGATACGGTCAACCATGGCTCGTTACTGCAAGACCTGGAAGGGTCCACCCTTCCCCCATGTCTTAAAAGGTGGACCGCAAATTATCTGCGTGGTCGGCAGGCATCGGTGCAATTCAGAAACGAAACATCAAAACAAAGGAGAATTAAACAAGGGGTGCCACAGGGTGGTGTCCTATCCCCGCTTTTGTTTAATTTCTACATATCTAAGCTACCTTCACCACCGGAAGGAGTCACAATCGTTTCCTACTGCACAATAATGGCCACAGGCCCAGGCCCAAAGATCGATGAGCTATGCAATAAAATAAACGGCTATCTCCCTGATCTCTCCAGTTTTTTCGCCTCGCGAAACCTGGCATTGTCACCGACTAAATCTTCCGCGACCTTATTTACAACATGGACGCCCCAAATGTCGACCATATTGAACATCCACGTCGATGGCACTACGCTACCGACTGTCCTACACCCCAAAATCTTGGGTGTGACGTTTGATCAGGATCTACATTTTGGTGCGCATGCAACCGCAATTGTTCCAAGAATTCAGAGCCGTAATAAAATCCTCAAATCCCTTGCTGGCAGTACCTGGGGAAAAGATAAAGAAACGCTCTTGATCACATACAAAGCAATTAGCCAGCCGATTACGTGCTACGCGTCACCCATATGGTCGCCAAGCCTAAAAACCACCCACTGGAAGAAACTACAGGCCTGCCAAAATACTGCTCTCAGAATCGCCACGTGCTGTCTTCTTATGTCCCCAGCACACCATCTGCATAATGAGGCGAGAATACTCCCCATCAGGGAGAGAAATGAGGTGCTGACCAAACAGTTTCTGTTGAATACCCAGAAACCTGGGCATCCCAACAGACATCTGATTGACGAACCAGCACCGCCTAGGGGCCTAAGGAGTCATCTCCGTAAGCATTTTGAGGAAATACGGCACCTGAGAACCCAGCCGTATGAAGCGGAAAAACACAAGCAGGTCCTTGGTGAACTCCATAGACAGGCGTCGGACCTTTATGTCGGGAATTGCCCGGTGAATCCAGTACTTGAAGAAAAATATCCAGAACTCGCAGAAGAGGAACGCATACTCCCCAGGGAAACGCGTGTCACTCTTGCTCAACTTCGTTCTGGATACTGTAACAGGTTAAACTCTTACCTATCCAGAATCAACCCCGACATACAAAATGTATGCCCTGCTTGCAATGTGTCCCCACATGACACCAACCATCTCTTTAATTGTAATGTGGAACCAACGCCTCTAACATCCCTTTCCTTATGGTCCACCCCTGTTGAAACGGCAAGTTTCCTTGGACTCCCGTTAGAGGATATTGATGACAATTTGTGATCGGTCGCGGCTATTAGGTGGGGCGAGCATTGCTACAACAACAACAACAACCAAGTTTCGTGTTAACTGAGGGCAAGATCTGGCGAAAATGGAAATTTAAAAGGGGATTGACCAGAGTTTCCCAGTTCCTTGTAGTCTCTAATGGCCGTGCGCATCGCTGATGTAATACTGAATACTATATCATTTTCCACTCCACAGTTGTTGCACTATTATGGGTGTAATTGTATTGTAAATGAAATCCTGACCATTTTAGAAACATTAAGTTGCTCCGTTCGCATTTCCGTGATATTAGGTATGTTGATTGATAATCCGTTCAATCATCTCACAAAGAATTTTCTAATCTCAGGAAAAAATATATATTTTCAGATTACGCAGATTTTCCTACCAAGGGAAGAAATTAGATGGGCATATATACTGCACAGGAATCAGGCCAAGGTATACATTTTCTTTTTAAAAGCTAACGTACTGCTTAAAGTTCTAGGTAAGTACAAAATTCTTATAAATTGTGTATGACAGTAGTAGATATTTTAGTGATGATAAAATCATGACGGTCTTCATAAACATAATTGCTGAAAAGACTTGATATCCAATTAAATAAACTGACAAAATAATTAGATCTACTTTTCATTACTGATGATTGTGTGTTCTTATAAAATAATTGTTTCTTTTCCCCTTGCAGGGAAGTAGAATTAGTGAATGTCGACCACTTTCCAAAACTGTACGGTTCAACATTCTCAAAGTTTCCAAAGGACAAGGGTCAAAGAAGAGCTTCAAAAAGTTTTTTAAGTTGCACTATATCAAACTTTTTAATTTTGAAATTAAATAAAACATAAGGGCAGACAAGATACCGATTCGTATTCAAATATCTATTACTAAATCCTTATTTCCGTTAAGTAATTATATGTAACTTCAACTCTATAATTTGATTAATAAATGATAAAATAGGAAGACTGTTGTTTTAGTCGCTTAGTAACTAAACTAAAGATCAAAACACAAATATTTGTTTCAAATGATTTCCCTTGTATTTAAATAATTTCAAAGAAGAATTTTTTCAAAGAAGAATTTTTCATAGAAAATAATTATATGCGAAAAATTTGTTATTTATCCTAAAGTATTTACCACGGCAAAATGTCAGCATATTACGGACCAAGTGACATTCCTGAGTGTGTACAAGAAAAACTGATCCTAACAAAATTTCAAAGAATCCCCAACCAATTTTGAAATTTTAGCAAAACCTTCATGGAACTGCATTGTGAGATTAACGGCCTACGTTGGAAAATGAACAAGCGACCAATACCTCATGAGTGGCCGGCCAATTGCTTTGTACGTAGTTAGCAACGTTTCTTTATCTTTTCCCCATGTGCTGGATTTGTTGCGACTTTATATTTTAGAAACAATCTCGGTGGCATGAGCCTTGAAGGTCTGAGTATTATCGAACCCTAAGATCTTTGGATGCCTGAAAGCCGGTAGTGTGACACCATCGATGCGTGCGTCCAATATTTGCAACATCTGTTGCTTCCAAGTTGTAAACAGGGTGGCCGGTGATAATGCCAAGTTGCGCGAGGTGAAGAAACTGGAAAGATTGGGGAGATAGCTGTTTATTTGAGAAACTAATTCGTCAATTTATGGGCAGGTCCTGTAGCCATAATCGTGCAGTCGTCAGCATAGCAAATGATTGTAACTCCTGGTGGGGAAGGGAGTTTTGATATGTAGAAATTAAACAGAAGCGTGGATAGGACTGTGGTAATTGAAACCGCGTTTTTATTTATAAAAAACTTTATGCCCCTATTACCGTTTACAACAACTCTGGTTGGGTTGAAATTTCGCAATTTGGTATTACAGATTACAACTCAATCTGTCAAAAAAATGTGGGTTGAGTTGTCTAACAACTTTTGTGGCATTACCGTTTACAACCTTGTGTTGGTGTAGTTGTCAAAGACGTCAAAATCTTACAACTGATTACTAGCAGTTGTCTCATACAATTTTGCAGTTGTTTGGAAAAAAGGTAACGTTTTACAAGACGGTTCACCACCTAATTTTTAACAAAATTTTTCGAAGTTGGTATTATTTTCGACCTTCGTTTTTAGATTCCGAAAGCAAAAATTAAAAATTTCATTTCTGTCATATTTCGTTTCGAATTTTCATGTGGTTGTATTTTTCCAGATTTTTTGTACACACCAATGCAGAAAGGTGTTGGACCCAACCAGGGTTATTTTTACAAAGCACAGCCGGAGGCCGCCAGCGCAGAAAGGTGTTCTGTGCAAAAAAACTATGGATCGGGTCTCATATTTCGGACCCTCTCGAGGCCATTTTATGGGCTTTTGTAAATATCTTTCGATAGAAATAAAATGTCTAATTTCCGCTTTCGGATTCTTAAAACGGATGTCGAAACGTGTCTTTTGATAACACCTTTGATAGTTTTTGAAAAAAAATTAGATGAGGCACCTTCTTTTAAAACGTTGCTGGAAAAAAAGTGGAAAGCGAGTAATTAAACCTTTTTTAAATTAATTTAAACAATCTTTATACTCAGCAATTTTGTACACATTTATAAAAAAAAAAACAAGTTTTCAACCAAAGATTACATTGAACATCTTTTTGACCTTCTGGAGCGACAACCCGACGTTGGACGAGGCAAGGCGCAGTTCGGATACAGCCAAAATAGGTGAAATTATGCTAACGTGAGTCCCATCGATACTACCCGCTACTCCTGGGAATCCTGTTTTAGAGTAAAATGCGGTTTTTGTAGCGCTTTGCTCTGGAGTCATATGGGTTTTAATCCACTTCGCACAAATATGCTTATTAACTCTTTCCGGGGCGGTGGTATGAAATTTATACCACTTATTCAAATATTTTTCCTGCATTTTATGCGCATTGGTATACTTCTTTTACGACTTATACAGGCAAATTTAAGCTTATATTTTCTAAAAGAAAATATAACAAGTGTGTGAAAGAGATATATATGTTTTTTATGTACAAAATGAGTAAAATAGTGAAGTATTGAAGTGTTACTCAGAATTTATCATATTTTGTAAATAAAAGCACGTGCAGCATCGGTTCCTGCAATTTAAGAAGAATAAAGTGTTTTGAATTAATTACTCAGCCAGTGGAATAAAAATAAACAAAAGTATACCACCGCGTATTATATACGTACTTGAATGACAATGGCTAAAAAACTTAGCAGGGTGATATATGCAAAATATTGAAGTGGATTGACAAAAGAGAGGTTACAGCTTTATCTAACTTTCATGATCCTAGTAAATTTGTAAAGGTACAACAACGCCAAAGCGATGGTTCTCTCAAAGAAATCGAAAAGCCTGAAATAATACACGACTATAACATGCACATGAATAACGTTGACAAGTTAGATCAGCTAAAGAAGTACTACGAGCTGAATAGAAAAAGCCGCAAGTGGTGGCACCGAATATTTTTTCACTTCCTTGATGTTGCAGTGGTGAATTCTTTTATTATTTCTAAAAGTCTAGGGTACCACTTACCCCTTAAGGACCTTAAACTTGATTTGATTTCAATAGTATGCAGTTCAGCATCACCACCTACTCTTGGAACCAAAAATAAAAAGCAAGCTAGAGTCCGCATAAAGAAAATCAAAGCCTATGTAGATCCAAGCCTACGATCCTCGTCATCCCATCAACCAGTCAGATCAACCTTACGTAGATGTGCGTACTGCAGCACGACAAGCCACCAAAGAAGGACTCAGTGGATGTGCTCCACTTGTAATGTGCCACTTTGCCTCAGCAAAACAAAAAATTGCTTCAATGAGTCTCATAAGTAATCCTCGCATTCTATGCGCGATGGTATAAAAATCGTACCACATCCTTGTGCAAAATCCTGCAAGGATAAAATTTTTTTTTTTACATTTTCTTCACTAAATGTCTTAAATAAATGAAATAAAATCATCTTTGTGTTTAATTTTTAGCTATTTCTTTCAGTGCCCCGGAAAGAGTTAACTGAAGATCTTGTCCAGTCCAACACTAAAATCATTTCCACTGAATTTTTGATAGCTGCCGTCAGCAAGGAGTGTAGTTTTAAAATAGAGGTACAGCCGTCCCTCGAGAAATATTCTTCCTTACTTAACCGAAAATAACTTACAAATCTGCAAAATAGCTTCATTAGAAACTCATCATCATTTGTCACTTAAATGTTTTCTTACTTGGTGCTTGGCATTCCAAGGGATTGGAATGATCACGCGAATGTTTTCCGTATTCGCGACATGTCAATCACCAACATTTTCGCCATTGTAAAATAAATATTCATATAACGTCCGTTTCGCTTTTATTTTGTAAATGCTTAAATTTCCTCCACAAATTGATCAGCTGTTCATTTATCTGTCAAATCATCACTTTCTGAAGTTGGCAACTCAATTCAACTTCAACTGAAATACCCTTCAAAAAACGCGAGTACTCTATAAATAATGTAAGGAATACTCCTTTGGGAGTATAGGACTGCTCCAAATCTAATCTGTATTCATACAAAAAATGTGCTCCAATTAACATTGCGATGTCCTAGGAGAGGAGTAGGTGATCCCACTCTCGCTTTGTTTGTGAGTATTCCATAGAGTACATACGTGAGAGTACTTTCCAAAGTACTTTCACTGTAGTACTCCATGGAGCACCCACAGAGGATCATATGCCAAAGTACTAAAGAGGAATTGTGTCGGAAGAGGAATTGTTTGCGTGAATAAAGAAACTAATATTTCTCTATACATACTTTAGTATGTATACATAAAACCAGTGCTCTGTTGCATTTTATCAGAGTTGCCAAAGTAAAATTTTATTATTAGCTATTTGCATGCAATATTTTACTTTTGGCAACTCTGTTCGATCGTCATCGTGTCGTGATTACTGTCGTTAAAAAACGAGCAATGATCGGCTGATGGTGGTCCGCAAACGCATTGCAAAGGAGTATTGTTAGAGTACTCCAACATGAAGAAAATGGAACACGTAATCCAACGATTTTTGCAGGGTAAGTTGTAATTCGTAATACCAAACAGGAGTTGAGTTGTCTTAAAGTTGAGTTGTTTTAATTACAACCTACTAAGTAGAGTTGTAAACGGTAATAGGGGCATTAAATTATATTTTTTAATACGCCTAAATGTATGCGTCAAATTCTTTTTAAATTTTTCACCATAATGAAAATTTTTGAAAATTGAATAATAAATATTGAAAATTAAAATATTGATAAAACATTTTAAAATTACAAAGTTCAAAGTAACTTAAATACAAAGTTAAATAAATATAATAATAAGTACCCTACATTACTCCCCCTTCAAGAAAATTTATCATTAAACAAATTGAACGTAACTCTCTTTTTATGTAAATTCTTGGTGCTGTTTGTGTATGTTGTTTCAATTATTGCAGGTTTTAATCTATCAATAGGAATAGTTTATTATTATTCACACTTATTGTCATTGGCGTCGTCGTCACTGAACGACGACGTTTTAAATTCGGTATTGCCGTTGTCGTTTTCGATAACTATTGACGACTATCGCCACATGTTTGGTATTGGCTAAGCAAATTTGTTGTCGTCGTCGCCCTCACACGACGCCATTTGTGTCGACGCTGTTTTTACTGACGACAGAAGGAAAATTTGTAAGTAAAACATTTTTTTTAATTAATTAAATATACATATATGTAATATGCATTGTTTTTTTAGATATTCAAAATGAAAATAACGAGTGCGCAATAATTCGAAGTTCTTGTAGCTGGGCAGCAAAAATCGAAGTTATTTCTGATTTTTTTTTTCTATTGAGTCTAAGCTCCTCTTTATTATTTTCGTCACTAGAGCTCATAATAAAACATTTTTGTAAAATCTTGAAAAGAAATATTTAAACAAATCTCAAATCGCGAAAAAAGATACAGAAATAGTAAAGAAATCCGAACAGCTGATCCAGAATTGACAGAGATGGTATATTTTCCTTTCGTTTTATCGATAAATTGTCGTCGTCGTCTCAACAAGCTTAGCCAATACCGATTTGGTGTCGAAGTGACGACGACGCCGATACGATGTGACGTCGACTGATATACGACGACGATGTCGACGACGACAATGACAATAAGGGTGATTATCTATTTCAAGTTGAAAACATTTTTGGTCTTTTTCCACAATTTTGTAAGGTCCTTCATATGGTTGTTGTAATGAGTGTTTATTAATGAGTCGAACAAATGCAAATTTACAAGTTTGAAGATCTTTTGGAACGTAAATTCCAGTATCAGAATCTTTATGATGACTTAAATTTGATCTAACATTTCGAAAATGTTCACGCAAATTACTTAAAATTTCAGTCGATGAGAAATTTTTAACTGATGGCGCAACAAGTTTCCCTGGAAAACGTAAATTCTGACCCAAAACCATTTCCGCTGGTGTAGCCGAAATATCTTCTTTGTAAATGCATCGCAAACCAAGTAATATGACAGGTAACTCGTCATACCAATTATGTGTGTCCTCTCTAGCTATTATAGTAGTCTTTAATTGTCTATGAAACCTTTCAACCATAACATTTCCTTGAGGGTGATATGCGGATGTTGTAAGTTGGTGACTACCAAGTAATTTAGTTAACTCTGAAAACAATTTCGATGTAAATTGACTACCTTGATCAGTTGTTATCTTTAACGGAATTCTAAACCGAGAAATATACACCCTTATCGCGAGTTTTATTTTCACCCGAAAATATTCAGTTTTTGTTCACCCTATCGCAGAGGGTGGCGAAAAAATGTTTCGTGTTCGAAAAAGATTTCACCTTATCGGCAACTCTTTGTTCGGGCGAAATGAACAGCGGGGAAAGCCAAATTTGTTCACATATATTTTACAGGCGAACGAGAGGAAAATAAAGTGTTAGTAATTTTTTCTATTGAAATTTGATACTCTTATAATTATATGTACTTTTTATTATTAGAAATAAATCAATAAATAATGCACAATTGGAAGCTGAGTGGAAAAAAGTGAAATTCCTGTATTGTTAAGTATGTAAATTCTATTTTTTATGACAACGTATCAGTCGGCCAAGTTATCCATTGTGGACAAAGCGACGGTTCCAAAATGTTGAGCACCTCACTGAAACAAGATTGGCTAAGACCCACTTCATGGTCCTTTCCAACGCCTTTTCCCTATGCGAAAAAACGAAGACATGTACTCAACTTTGCAATTGGTGGAACTCCAAATTCTTGCTTCAATGGTGACATGGAGTTGGTAAGAATATCTAGCAAATATTAGAATGCCGGCTTGTTTAGCCTGTAATATTGGCGAAAGCTAATTGAAAAAAAATTAACTTGTTATTCAAAAGTGCTGGCAATAGTAATTTTTAGCTTACAGTGAATCACTTAGCTCCAAAGGGTTAGAACTGTCCCTTAATTGCCTCCGAATCGCTTTCATATTTATATTCTAATCGCGCTCAGTCAATACAAACCTACGTGCAATACTAAACATTTTTGTATACATTTTTTATCTCTATTTTTGCTGTCTTTTAAGGAAATATGTGCTTGTTTACAAAATTTACACAATTGCAAGCAAATTATTTGTTCACTGCTAATTCACAATAGAGCATCAGCTGTTTCGAAGTGAACTTTTGTTCGCCCGAAATTGCCGATAGGCGGAAAAAGTTCACCCGAACAAAAGAAGTGAAGGCGAACACTTTTCCGCGTGAACTTCGCGATAAGGGTGATATTCTCTAAAAAACTTATTTGCAATTGTAGCTGCTGAAATATATTTTAATACATATGCCTCAGGCCAACGGGTAAATCTTTCAATAATCGTTAAAATATAGCGATGTCCTTTCGAAATAGGTAATGGTCCAACTATATCTAAATGAATGTGCTCAAATCTATTTTTTGGAATTTGAATTTTGACAACAGGGGATTTTGTATGACGATAAATTTTAGACTTCTGACAATTAAGACACTCTTTTGACCAAACATTCAGGGCTGTCATGGAATCCAAGTCGGTTTTGCGTTTTGTCGGAATTACAAACCAATATTTATTTAAATTGGTGTCATAAAACCGTCTTGGTTTTGCTTCTTTTGAATGTAAATAAAACCGATGTTCGAATCAGCTGTTTTGCGGTGCACCGGCAATTTTGATGTTAATTTTTTTAGAAAAATTTTATAAAATAGTTGTTTTGTGCATTTAAACAGCAATAAACAAATTGATTGACATCAAAATAGCATCAGCAGTTGTAGCATTTATATTATTGGAAGAAGAAAGTTGCTAGAAGGTCAAAAGGAAAATTTTGGAGAGATCGCAGCAATCCATTTGAGTTTCCAGAGAGAGCGTAAATAAACTGTTTCTGTGGGTTTCTAGATATGTATATTGTATTTTCAGTTACATTGCATACTACCGCATAAGCAAAGAGGCTTTCCGAATGGTATTGGACACCATTGAAGGATGCGTAACTCGCTCGAAAGTTCTGCCAGTGCTGCAACTAGCAGCTACGTTACGATTTTTAGCTGAAGGACCCTATCAAAGATCAGTTAGCAAGGATTCTAGCATGAGTGTAGGTAGAAGCACGGTGTCAACGATTTTAGATGATGTGCTTTGTGAAGCCCTTCGGAATATCTGGATGTTTCTCCATAGATTCAGTCAAAATACTGTTTTGCATTGAATTTTTATGTTTTCCCCTATTAAGAATGAAAATATATGTAAATTTACATTTATTTTTATAAAATAAACTTTTATTTACTTACATTTTTCGAAAATACTCAACTGCAAGAGAAATACAACTATGAAAAAATTAAATCCAACAGCATTTAACTGACTGGATTGTTTCCGATAGCAAAACCGATATTATCGGATTCTGTGACACCTAAAACCGACACTAATTCCAATTCGAATATTAAACCGATAACATTGGATTACATGACACCAAAGTAATTAGGGGTACTCATGTAACCGTATAAATGCCTTATAAAGTGTGTAAACGTATAAATTTATCTAGTTTACGCACGAGCTGTCAAATTTTGTATGAAAAATCATTTACACAATTTGTATAAATTTACGCGCACATTTCATTGTGTAAACACGGTAAACTCAAAGGAATGCAACCTTGCAGACATTACAGACGGCATTTTCATCAAAAATCTCCAACATCAGCAAGTAAAGGCGTTTTAGTTTTGATTTTTCACTTAATCTTGGTATTTTTTAATTTGTATAACAATCAAAAAAATTTTTTTGGAAATAATACAGCTGAAAAACAATCAAGTTTATCAAGAGTATTACTAGGTGCGTTCATATAACCGCGTGTGTAAATGGATATAATTTTACATATAAGTTTATATCCTATCATGAGTCCCCCTATTTTTTTGATTGTTATACAAATTAAAAAATGCCAAGATTAAGTGAAAAATCAAAACTAAAACGCCTTTACTTGCTGATGTTGGAAATTTCTAATGAAAATGCCTGCTGTAATGTCTGCAAGGTTGCATTCCTTTGAGTTTACCGCGTTTACACAATGAAATGTGCGCGTAAATTTATACAAATTGTGTAAATGATTTTTCATACAAAATTTGACAGCTCGTGCGTAAACTAGATAAATTTATACGTTTACACACTTTATAAGGCATTTATACGGTTACATGAGTCCCCCTAATTTGTATAAATTTACGCGCACATTTCATTGTGTAAACGCGGTAAACTCAAAGGAATGCAACCTTGCAGACATTACAGACGGCATTTTCATCAAAAATCTCCAACATCAGCAAGTAAAGGCGTTTTAGTTTTGATTTTTCACTTAGTCTTGGCATTTTTTAATTTGTGTAACAATCAAAAAATGTTCGGCAATAATACAGCTGATAAACAATCAAGTTTATCAAGAGTATTACTAGGTGCGTTCATATAACAGCGTGTGTAAATGGATATAATTTTACACCTTATAAGTTTATATGCTATCATGAGTCCCCCTATTGTGTAAATGATTTTTCATACAAAATTTGACAGCTCGTTTACGCACTAGATAAATTTATATGTTTACACACTTTATAACATTGTTTACTATATAGTTTGGCAGCTTAAGTAGAGGTTATGTTGCGAATAGAGTGGAAGGCAGTGGACTAGGCAGTCGAATGTCATATAATGAAGGAATGGTGTTCGGGGATTTTTCAAAGTTAAAAAAAAAATGATAAAAGCTTTAATATAAATAAAACTATCGTTTTAATAACAACAAAAACGCCATATATATACTGTATACATAAATTTGTAAGGATTATCTCACTTTAAATTTTGAATTAAATAATCTAAAGTTTTGTTTTGAAACTGAGTCGAGAACTGTGCGTGTGAATGTGCGAATTTTCACCGATCAGCTGTTAGTTGCGCTACTTGGTAAAATTTACAATGCTTTATAAGGCATTTATACGGTTACATGAGTCCCCCTAATGTCTTTCGCAAATTACTCGGTACAAATGGCCTAGGAGTTTCTCCTGAAATTTCACACCAAATATTGAAATTTAAAATGGGAATATTAATTAATTTTAAATTTATATATTGAGAATCAGATACAAGTTGATTTAAGTCATCATCTTTTTGTTGTGCAGTTTGTAAAATTTTAAAATTCAGTTCTGTATTATATATTGCATTAACCTCAAAAGCTCTAGATAGCGTATCTGCTACAACATTGGATTCTCCTTTAATGTATTGTATGTCATCAGTAAATTGTGCTATAAATTCCAAGTGTCTCGTTTGTCTAGGACTTCGTTCTGTTTTTGAATTTAAAGCAGTAGTCAAAGGTTTATGGTCCGTATAAACTGTAAATTGTCGTCCTTCCAAAATATATCTAAAATGCTTTATGTTTAAGTAAATCGCAAATAATTCCTATCAAAAGCACTATATTTAATTTCAGTTCGAGAAAGTTTTTTTAGAAAAGAATGCAATGGGCTCAATTTTATTATTGTAATTTTATTTATAACGCTCCCATTCGCTGTGTTGGATGCATCTACTGTTAAAGATAATTTAGCATCTTTGTTAAAATGATTTAACAATATCGTAGATGCAAATTTATCTTTAATGCATTCAAAAGCTTCATTCGAATTCTCGTCCCATACCAAAGTTTTGTCACGTTTCTTACTTACTTTGTTAATTAAATCATACATTTTGTTTGTAAATTCTGCTAGTTTTGGAATTGTTATGGAATCCGCATTTCCTACGGGAGCAGTAAGGAAGGCAGTCGGCATGATCGGGGGGTGCTCAGTGGCAAGTCATGTCGGCTGGGCGTGGTCCTTGCCAACCTTACTGTTCCTGCGCCATAACAAAAAAAAAGTTCCTATCATGCCTTTAAAAAAAAACCGTCAAAAACTGACAAAAAGCGCAGAACGCATTCAAAACGCTTGAATTTCAAATTTGAAACATTCAAAAATTTAAAAATTCAAAAAAAAAGAAATACCGCAAAAAAAAAAATACCGAACCGGACATGACCGGTATGATTGATTCGTTTATAGATACAAGTGACTGCCTGCTTTATTGGTGTTGTGGCTTCATTTACCTAGCATCAGACTAGTGATGTGAGTAACACTTAGTGTCACTAATATTCGTCACACTGCCCTCCACCTAAGTCTGATCGTCCCGATCAGACAAATCTCTCGATCTAACCGCTGCTAGCCTCTCCAAATGAACCACCCTTCTATTTCGTGGTTTCTCAATTGTTTGTATGCGGTAGATGACATCATTGATCCTCTTCACAACTCTGCACGGGCCTTCCCAACTGCACCAAATTTTGGATGGAACACCTTTCCGCCGGTGAGGGTTGTATAGTAGTACCAAATCTCCCTCCAAGAAACCTTCCAAATTATAGTTCTTGTCGTACCTGTGTTTCATCCTACTACTCATTACCTGGACCGTTCCCTCACACTCTGTTGTTTGGCCAATGAACTACTTCGTAGAGTTTGCGCTTGACGGATTAGCTTCGCATAATTAGTATCGTCCCGACGTTTCAAAACCGTAGTGCGCACTGGCTTGAAACTTCCCTCGCAATCCTTCTGGGAAATTCTTTCCTTCGTTTTTGTGCGTCCCTTTGCCAGTGTTTCTCTCGCAGGTACTTTTGATTTCGCTTTATTTGGCTCATTCGATCCATCAACTTTTACCTTTGACTTTCGTGGTCTTTGTCGAGTCTTCTCAACCAGTACTCAATTACTGCTGAACCCTTTCTCCAAACTAAATTTAAGTGGTATATCCTGGTCCTTACAGCGCATATTTCTTCTTTGCATGTCGATCCTGATGTCATGGTCAACTAAGAAGTCCACTCCCAATATGACTTCATCAACAATCTCCGTCACAACGAATTTGTGTAGAACCGTGACCTTACCAATTAAGACTTCACATATAACTTCTCCCTGTACTTGGTTATACTCGCCAGCGATCGTACCCAACCTTGCTCCAGGTAATGGCTTTACTCTTCTGTTGACCAAATCAGATCGGATTCAGGAATGAGATGCGCCCGTATCTACAGTCAGTACACGCTCCTTGCCATCCACATTTCCTTTGACGGTAAGACTGCTCGAGTTTCTTCCAATTTGTGATAGATATCACAGGACATTCAATAGCTGAAGCAAGTTTTCGATCTTTACATCTGACTCGCTCTTGCTTATCTCCTCCAGCTATACGTTTACGACCAGCCAAGTTGGAACTACCAGGACCTGTGCTGCAATGACGTGCAATGTGCCCTGGCTTTCCACTCTTAAAACATTTGATTGCACCATTATTCTTCTGTTGCGTTCCTTTTAAAGCTTCCAAAATTGCGTCTACCCACTCTGGCCTTTCTACTTCCACATGACGTGCTTTGAAAACTGGCTTACAAAGAAGCGACGATGTTTCCTGAATCAGAGCATGTTATACCGTTTCTGCAAATTTAGGTTTTCGGTTTGCGTATGTCGCTCGCTTCGTTTCGACATCCCGTATTCCATTCATAAAACTCCGAGTTTTTACCTTTTCGTTGTATTCCACGGGTTCGTCCGCATTCGCTAAATGTGCCAGCCTTTCAACATCCGACGCAAACTCTTGCACTCTTTCCCCAGCCCTCTGGAAGCGGTTCAGTAACTCCATTTGGTATATCTGCTTCCTGTGTTCGCTTCCGTATGTCGTTCTACAGCAGCCATCAATGCTTCATAGTTGTTCCGCTCTCCTTCGGGAATCGTCTGTAGGATTTCGGCTGCTGGCCCCTTCAGTGCTACGAATAGATCTGCAACTTTATCTTCAGCATTCCAGTTGTTCACCGCTGCGGTCTTTTCAAACTTTAGCTTAAAGACCTGGAAAGGAACAGAAGCGTCAAAAGATGGAGTTTTTACGTTCGGATTGCTCGCTGGAACAGCCGGGCGATTTAGATGTAATTGCTCCATACGACCTTTTAAATCATCGACTTCTTTCTGAAATTGTGCAATTTTCGCATCCTGCGATTCAAGTTTTGATGATAGCTTTGCTTCCTGTGCATCCAGCGGCGAGGATATGCGGTCCTCTTGTGCTTTCAACTGCTCAGCCAACTGAGATGTCATATATGTCTTCTGTTCTTCCAGTTGAGATGACTTGCGACATTTCTGAAATGCGTGCCTCCTGTAATTCAATCTTGGATGTTATACGTGTCTCCTGTGATTCCAGTTGGGATGCCATATATGTCTTTTGCTCTTCCAGTTGGATGCCATATATGTCTTCTGTTCTTCGAGCTGTGCTGGCATATTTGTGGATATTTGTGATGAAAAAGCTGAAAATGGACAAAAAGAAGAAACAGAAATGGGCCGAATATATAGAGGGGCGCCGCGGGTGTTGTTGCGACGCCCGGTGCTTGTCCCACCCGCAAAACCATGGCCACCGACGCACCTGTATTTCGGTGGCCCCTTACCTGTATTCCATACGTGCCTTCTAAATCAATAAGGACGTCAGCATTCCCATTTATAAACTTTATTAATTACAATTCATTTTTTTTTAAAGAAAATCAATAATACAATTTTTGTCTCTTTTGGCTTAATTAATATAACCCTACAACTCATGGGAGCAATTCTTATGTTTATACATGTAAAATTTTTGTTTGAACCGCTCTCTGTTTTCGCGGATTTAGCTATAAATGTACTATGCTCTCAAACAATTGCTATTGTTGTCAAACTCCTACAGTATTCTTGAGAATGTTCAATGCATTTGACCTGCATCTGGGCAAAAAAAAGTTACTTGTATGTTTTCAATGCGTTTAATTATTTCATTTAATTTTAAATTTAATAATGATCTTAAATTTAATTTTCCGATTTGGGGTTGCCGTAAATATTGACGTTTCGATAATCATAAATAGATGGTGCAAAAGTTCAATGTCTACTGGCCGTCAACGCCACAGTTTTCGCCTTTCAAAAGTGCACTTCCTTATAATCTAAGTATATTTAAATGAGCACGCCCTAGGCGTCATATACGTACGTAGTGTATGAAGAATAAATTTTATGCAAAAAAAATTTATTGCAGTTCATATAATTTTATGTACTTCCCTTTCTACGATTTTGCATGTACGTACATTTATGTATATTTTAAATGATGTTCTTTCAAAAAATCTAACATGAGTTCATTAAATTGAATAAAAAAAAAAAAAAATGTTTGAATTGGGTACAGCAGTGAGCACGAACATAGCATCGAAAATTAATAATAAATGTTTTATGGTATTATTTCCCTTCACTTATTTTCGTCAAAAGTTCGAAGGTGTTCAAAACAAAGCTTCTTTAAAGGTTCAGAACAAAAAACTTTCGGAACCATTACCGAAAAAGCTAATGTTGGAAAAAAAATGTTCATCTATCCTACTACGTAGGATAATGCAAAAAAAAAAATTGCATCTAAATACTAAAATCAACTGCAAATGAGCTCCAAGGGAGCTAGGCTGTAGTGCACTGAATGAATCCACACGCGCCACTGTGCATCAAATTTATATGGATGTACTATCCTTACATATGTGCAAGCAAATTCGCAAAAGGGGAAAAAACCCCTTAAGTACTAAAATTCACACCAAAAAAAACAATTTTATTTAAATGCTTAAGTACACTTATATATCCTAGTGGTCTATTCCTGACTTCATTTTTTCTTTTGGTTTATGTTAATTTACAAAATATATATATCTACTTGTGTCAAATGTCTACTGTGTATGCTACTAAATACTTGGCGGCGACTCACCCGGTGTCTGGTACTTACATAGCCGGCCAGATTACATACCGTGGGCCTCTGCCGGCGTGGTTACTGGTGACGTTGTTGTTGCTGGTTAAGTTGTCGCGGTTGGTGGTTGTGGAGCAGCGCAGTCTTGGGCGCGCTGAGTTGGTACTGTTGGTGGTTGTTGCACTCTGTCTAGCCGTACTGGTGGTGGCTGTTGGTGGTGTGGGGGCGCTTGGTTGGCGGCGCCGAAGGGGTTGCGGTTGTGGTTGCGCGGTCGAAGTGGTTACTGCGGGCACCGCGATGGTGGTTGGGGCCTTTGGTGGTGGTTGCGCTCGTAGTCGCGTTGCTGATACTGCCGATTCATTTCATTGGCTGTTGCTACAGAAATTGTTGCTTTTGCTGACTCACCAGGAGTTGGTTTTACTGTTGCATGTTCACTATTCATTTTCTAAATACCACACCATACAGTATGTATGGTAAACATCTTTAATAGGATCTTAAGCGCTCAGTATTTCTTTCCTGTACTTTCTTAAGGCTTGCCTTGCTTCAAAAGTTGATTCGGCACGTTTTAATAAGAGGTAAGCTCTAAGATAGAATTTTAATACAAAATCAGCCCCTTTAAAATAATTTAATTTTTCTTCTTCCGGAGTCAATAAATTGCGGCCAGATATTTCCGTGAGCGATGTGATCCAACTGTGTTACATATACCACCACCCCTCTCTGCTAACTACGTTCCTGTTTTGGACAATTCCCAGCGAATAAACACGTCTCCCGAATTCTTTAATGGCCGCCACCACCACCTTCGTCTTCGAAGTTGACTTGGTTCTTTTCTCAAGATATCATTACACACTCAGAAATTTATGGCAGATATCTTAATTTTCCATTTTTCCTACTTTATGTAGCATATTCTCGCTTCGGTTGTATTCGCGCACATCTGCGCCTTTCACTATGATCGATTTTGGTGTATATTACATTTATTATTCTCTTATTAGAATTAAATTGAGAATTTAGATGTTTTCCACTAATGTAGTGAACTCTCTGACCACGTTTTTTTTTGCCAGCTGCAAAATCTGTAATTTTCGTCTGACCTCTTCGTCAGCGTGCCAAACTTCTTCCTCTTTTTTTCGATTTTCGGAAACAGCATGGTTCTTACTAGACATCAACATTTTCGCGGCCGTGGCGACCTCTAGTGTTCATTTCGATCAACATGCCATGGAACCATGTATTTGCCATCACTAGCCACTAGGTGCGTTCCAAAGGTGACTATTCCATGCGGACCATAACAAACCTGCTCCGCTTTGAAGACCTGACGATGAAACGAACAGGAAACTGGATCATCTGTGGGAAGCCTCTGCCAGGAACTTCCGATGACAAGCAACGTGGGGCACGACTCACCCCTAAGATAAGGGTCTCAAAGTTCTACCGCGAAGCTAGCCGGGCAACATAGGTCCATCAAAAAAATTAAGTCAAGTAGGGAATTAATCTTGTTTCTTAGTTTAAAAAGGCTTTGCGGCAGCTAGACATTTTTTCTGGAGAACTCGTCAAAACTCCGTATGGTTCTAGTGGTTATCGCCCCCACTGAAAGGCAAAAAAAAATATGGGTGTAGACATTTTGATAAGGAGAACTCGTTCAAACTCCGAAAGGCTAGTCCACACAAGCTTGGACTGCCAGGCTGTTCACGGTTCTCGGTGAGTACGCGTGTGAACATCCTATGAGGCCATTGCTCGGGGAGAATATTGGGCGAGATGTCCCCGACCGCCAAAACGCCCAGACAGGTAAGAAAAAATCAAATTTGTAAGTAAACAAAATCAGTTGGTAAATTTAGCAAAACGTTCTTGTTGGTTTATTGCGGACGAATATCCGAAGCATGGAAGCGACCTATCAATTTCCCGTTTAGGTCCTCGAGATCATACAGTGCATTGCCTATTTTCGGAGCACGCGACACTTAAGGTATTTTGGCAAGAATTTGGCGTTAATGCCCTGTTTGAAGTTACTTAAGGCAAAGTTTTCCCGGAAAACTTCCTGACCTTCCTTGTAGTTGACTTGTCTAGGGCGCTTGTTATAGGTGTTTATCCCCCTATCCTTGGCCTGATCTAAATTTCTACGGATCTGCTCACGAATATTAGTCAACTTGTCCGTTCTGCTCACTATCATAACCTGGTCTTCCCGAAGGCTGCCGAGTTTGTCTAATATACTGTACGCTGAGGCATGTTGGACCATATTTTGGCCGTATAATGCAAAGTATGGAGAGCACTGAATCGCCGTATGAAAATCACTTCTCAAAACAGATAAAATCTCGGGTATATGCTTATCCCAATCGGCATGGTCAGGTTTATCTTTCAGGAAAATCCTAATCTTCGAAACGATTTCTCTATTAACGCGTTCGGATGCGTTCGCTTGAGGAGAATATAACCCCGTCCTCACGTGCGTCCCCCGTAATTTACTAAAAATTGGTTCATTTCCTTAGAAATAAACTGTTTACCATTGTCACTATGAATAAACTCAGGGACCCCTACAGCTGGAAAAATTTCTGAAGCGAAGTAATTTATAACGTTAACAGTGGTAACTTTCTGCATGGGCTTTAGCCAAACGTATTTTGAAAAATGGTCTAGTACTATGAAAAGAAATTGGTTTCGCCGCTAAGATCTCGGATAAGGCCCTAGAAAATCGCAATATAATCGCTGAAATGGCCTCTCGGATGCAAAGGTATTCCCTATAGGTGGTCTCGACTGTTGATTAGTGGGTTTTACTGCCTTGCAAGTGTCACAACGCTGGACGTAGTCCCGGACGTCCTTAGCCTGCTGCGGCCAGAAGTACTTCTGCCTAACACGTTCTAAGGTTTTCTGCCACCCGCCATGGTAACCCCGGTTAGCGTCATGTGCTAATCTCACTGCTTCCTCAGTCAACCCTTTCGGCAACCACAAACGCCACAGCGAGTCTTCTTCCCCTTCCACCCCCTTACGAAATTTAACTCTTTTGAAAATTACACAATCCACCACTCGCAAGTCCGGAAGGGACTCCTCGTTTTCGATGACGGTCCTAATCAAATCTAGATATTCGTGGCTGCTAAACTCGGAAGAGACTAAATCTATTTCCCCGGGTGCGGTAATGAAAGTCAACTCATCGGCATCAAACCGCGAAAGCGCATCGGGTACTACATTCAGGATGCCCTTCCGATGTTCCATTTTAAAATCGTATCTTTGCAGCAGAAGTGACCACCTCGCCAACCTCCCGCTCAAGTCCTTTTGCGTCATCAGCCACTTGAGGCTGGAGTGGTCCGTGATAATCCGAAACGGTATTCCTTCAACATAGGGTCGGAAACGCTTCACGCTGATTATGACGGCGAGACATTCCAGCTCGGTTACTGTATAATTACGTTGAGCATTATTCAGCTTTTGGATGCTCAGCGCCCTCATCATCGACCTGGAACAACACTCCGCCAACACCTATTTTGGACGCGTCGCATTGCATTACGAATTCCTTGGAAAAATCAGGTTGGGCCAAGACAGGAGCGGAACTCAAAGCTACTATAGCTTCAGAGGTAAGCTTGAACGGGCCTGATGACTTACGGAAACAGTCGGTCAAAGGACCTGCCAAGTCAGCAAAATTGGTAATAAATGCCCTGTACCAATTCGCCATGCCCACAAACCTACGTACCTGCCGAAGGGATCGGAAAGTTTTGTATCGCTTCTATTTTTCCTGGATCCACTTTCAAACACCCGCTGCCTATCAAGTACCCTAAGTATCGTACTTCCTTCTGACAAAATTTACTTTTCTTTACGTTTATTGTCAGACCTGCGTCTGTCAAACATTTTTCCACTTCCGCCAGCAATTTCAGGTGGTCTTCAAAATTTGTACTACATACCATGAGGTCGTCCAGGTAGAGGAAGACATTCTCCCGCAGACGCGAAGGGATTGCCTTGTCCATCAGTCTACTCATAGTTTGCGGTCCATTGCACAGACCAAATGGCATTAGCTGGAAGTGGTACAGAGGCCTCCCCGGAACTAGGAATGCTGTTTTTTCCTTTGAGGACTCTGTCAATTTGATCTGGAAGAACGCGTCCTTCAGATCAATGCCACTAACAAAATGCGTATCCTTCAGTCTGCTCAATAAGCCGTTGATATGAGGCAGGGGTATAAGTCCTTCTTAGTCACCGCGTTGACCTTCCTGGAATCTATGCCCAGCCCTACTTTACCTGGTTTCCGAACCAGTACCACAGGACTACACCACGGAGAGTTTGATTCTTCTATAACTCCCAATTCGAGTAACCTGTCTAATTCGCTAAAAGCTTCGGCTTTCCTCGGTGGCGAAAGAGGGAAATGTTTGCTTTTTATAGGAACGGCATCACCGGTGTCAATGTGATGCTCCACTAACTTCGTTTGCCCCAGGCCTAACTTTTCGAATGAGGGGAACGTCTCTATGACTTTTTGTAATTCTATTCTCCGGGTTGGCGACAAATCATGGAGATTAAGTTCTTCGTCCTTTTCATTTCTAACCTCTATGCACTCTACGCTTGGGAATATTTCGGGAGCTAACGCAAATGCTTTCCAAAAATCTACCCCGAAGTAAGCTTCTTGGAGAAGTGAAGGAACAAGGTAAAAACGAATAATCTTTGTGATATTCTTGAAAGTAACCGGTAGAGACACTGAGCCTAAGATTTTTTGCTTGTTGCCACCCGCGGTATATACGAATGCATGCAAGGGCTGATAATCGAGGCCGTTATCCCTTAGGAATTCTACTCCATTTTTCCCTAAGATGGAAACGTTGGCTCCCGAGTCCAACAACCCTATAATAAAACTATCCTTAATTTTTGCCTTTACGAGAGGCCTTTCATCCTCTGTAAGCGTTAACGTGGTGGCTTGCAACAGTCTACGCTCCTGTACTCTCCTGTGGTATCTTTTCCTGCACTTCAAAATATTTTCTGATACCGGGTATTGTTCAAAAATACCATTTCTTATTTGTTCGTACCTATGTTCCCTTTCTTCTAGACTTGGTGAAAAATGAGTCTGGCAAGCGACATCCCTATGCTGGCGTCGCAGAATTTTGATCGGCTCGCCCATCGCGAATGAGAACGTTTGACTATCGGATTCAGAACTATTGGAATTATCCGTGCTGTCAGGGAAGGTTATTATTACATTCGGGGATTCTTTCGCCAGGGTACTACTGCACCTCGGAAGCTCACCACCTCCATGGTACCTGCGAGAGATGCACCCTCTGGTTCAGTGCACGGGACGACGCCTCGAGCACTGGCTGGTGTGGGAGCTATGATGCCGAACGAGGTTCCCCCGCCTTCTCGCTCGGGTACTGGTTTCCCTGCCTGCGATGGTCCCTAGGGCATTTTGGAGTTAATACTCCCCTATGGCCACATTTAAAACAAAAAGAGTTCCTAATGGGTTCCTCACAGTAGATATAGGAATGCCCCATAGCCTGACAATTCCAGCATTGGATCCCTGAATAGTCCGGTCTCCTGCTGCTTCGATATTCCAGCGCCTCTATCTGCGGATCCACTTCACAATCCTCGCCTTCCATCCTCATGTCCGGGGTTGTCACACGGGCTTCGTTCACATGCCGTCCTGGGTAAGTGGCTCCCAACAGCTTGCTTTCCTTCAGCACTTGATCTCCTCTGCGTGCTACATCGCGTAGGTCATGAAGGGTTCTTACATCTGCGTTGAAGAGCATCAGCTTAAGGCTACTGTTGACGTTCCTTTTTATGATGTTTATCAGCAAAACCTCTGACATGGGTTCTCTTAAGCGGGCGTTTAAGGAGATTATGTCCGTGTGGAACACTTCATAGCACTCACTCGGCTTCTGCTTCCGCATGGAGATCTCCATCATGGTCTCGTGGTCACTTTTTAAAGTACCGAACTATCTTTTTAAGGAGTAGCACAAAAAGGTATATGTCGTATTTGGGTTTTGTTTCGTTAACAGCCAGTACCACTCTTCGGCCCGCCCAGAGAGGAATAGGTGGAAGCTAGCCATTATCTGGTCGTCAGTGCATTGTGTACGCTCGCACAGGGTGTTTAGCTTAAATAGAAAATCCGCCACGCTTCCAGTCATTTCGAACGATATTTTCCACTCCTGCGGTTTCACTACTATGCTGCTCGGAGCAGGGTTCAATGGTGGTACTACTGCTGGAAGTGGGTTACGTTCCATTCTATTCGCGTTCCTGTTCAAATTTTTGGACTGCTGCGCAGACTCGAGTGCGGCGTTGAGCTGGTACATGTTGTTTCGGATTGACCCCATCTCCCTCCGCATTTCTTCCTGCGAGGTCCTGAACAGCTGGTGTAACACTTCCACCCACGAGTCCCCACGAGGAGCTTCGTTATATATCCCTGGGGTATTCGTCTGGTCACTTGCAGCTTCTCTAATATATCCCATTCCACAGTTTGGCGGTAAAGCACCAGCTCCATCCGGTGCGTAGGTCGACACATTGGTCATTAGCCCCGAGATATCATGCGCGCTTAGTAGGTGCGCGTTCAAATTACTGGCACCTCCAGGTCCATCCAATTTTTCGCGGTGGTCGTTCAGGTCCGAGCCTGTATGAGTTCCCGCGGGATTTCCGTATTGGCCCCGTACTGGAGTATACATCACCAGGGGACGCTTCGTTTTCGAAAAAGCCCCCCTATTATTTCCGCCCCGGTTCTGGTGCCCTATAAAGTTCCCCGTACTCCCGAACGGAGTATTCCGGCCCGGGTGCCCAAATGACTGGTCATGCGACATGATGATTAAAAGAAATTTAATTTTTTAGGTCGTAGTTTGGTATTACAAAGACTTCTGCTCAGACAAAACGCTAGCAGTTAGGTTCACCCTATATCCCAAACGATGGGTTAAAAAAAACGTATAAATATATGTAAGGGAAAAAAAATTTTACGCGGGGGAATAAAAGAAACTTCGCGAGAATAACTACAATTATGGCTTCTTCCATAATCGTATCGAAAAGCGTTCAAACCTGGAAAAGGGGTGATTAGTTATTTACAGATTTTAAATGAACAATGGGAATGCTGACTTCTCATCCCTAAGAAGGCAGTAAGGCTACAGAAAGGGTGTTGAGGCCTCCCGTTCATTATCACTGGACACCCCTCCTGCCTCCGCCGCAATGGGTGGAGCGGTTTCGGAGCCGATCCCCCAGTCTGGTGGGACAGAAAAGGGTGCCGCTGTGGATCCCAGCTCACCTCGTCATAATCCAGGTGGTATTCGGTGCTACCACCTGAGACGTGGGATTAGCTGGGGTCCTTACAATTCACACACACAGTCATACCTGACGACACAAATTCGGCTGAAACAAGAATACTAAAAAAAAAAATTAGACAAAAAAACCCAATTTAGCGGACAAAATACTTCCTAAGCCGACTACGGACCACATCCGGCAAACTAAAATCCCAGTTACCAAAAACAAATTTTTAAGTGCGTGCAGCACTGCCTCATCGGGTGAATACAAAAGTCCGGAGGACACGATGTTCAGTCTCGTGGCTCCGTCAGCTACTGGCCCCGAAGACCAGTCCGGACAACCTGATCCGTCCAACCATCCCACCGCAACGTAGGTGGCAGCTCCTACGGCTGCTCACTCGGACTCGAACTTCACAAGTTGACCCGACTGACCTCCGCGACCAGCGTCTCGGGTGCCACGTTGGGCGCCATCTGTTATGGATTCCGCATTTCCTACGGGAGCAGTAAGGAAGGCAGTCGGCATGATCTGGGGGTGCTCAGTGGCTAGTCATGTCTGCTGGGCGGGGTCCTTGCCAACCTTACTGTTCCTGCGCCATAACAAAAAAAAGTTCCTATCATGCCTTTAAAAAAAAAACCGTCAAAAACTGACAAAAAGCGCAGAACGCATTCAAAACGCTTGAAATTCAAAATTAAAACAACATCCGGCCGAACCGGATGTCACGGACAGACCGTTAAACATTCAAAAAAAAAATAAAAATACCGAACCGGACATGACCAGTTACTAAATACAAAAAAAAAAAAAAAACTGAAAATGGACAAAGAGAAGAAACAGAAATGGGCCGAATGTATAGAGGGGCGCCGCGGGTGTTGTTGCGACGCCCGGTGCTTGTCCCACCCGCAAAACCATGGCCACCGACGCACCTGTATTTCGGTGGCCCCTTAACTGTATTCCCTACGTGCCTTCTAAATCAATAAGGACGTCAGCATTCCCATTTATAAACTTTATTAATTACAATTCATTTTTTTTTTTTAAAGAAAATCAATAATACAATTTTTGTCTGTTTTGGCTTAATTAATATAACCCTACAGCTCATGGAAGCAATTCTTATGTTTATACATATAAAATTTTTGTAAGAGGGAAACGTTAAGGAAGAATTCTAAGCTTTTAATAAGAACCGCTCTCTGTTTTCGCGGATTTAGCAATAAATGTACTATGCTCTCAAACAATTGCAATTGTTGTCAAACTCCTACAGTATTCTTGAGAATGTTCAATGCATTTTACCTGCATCTGGGCAAAAAAAAAAAAGTTACTTGTATGTTTTTAATGCGTTTAATTATTTCATTTAATTTTAAATTTAATAATGATCTTAAATTTAATTTTCCGATTTGAGGTTGCCGTAAATATTGACGTTTCGATAATCATAAATAGATGGTGCAAAAGTTCAATGTCTATTGGCCGTCAACGCCACAGTTTTCGCCTTTCAAAAGTGCACTTCCTTATAATCTAAGTATATTTAAATGAGCACGCCCTAGGCGTCATATACGTACGTAGTGTAAGAACAAATTTTATGGAAAAAAAAAATTTATTGCAGTTCATATAATTTTATGTACTTCCCTTTCTACGATTTTGCATGTACGTACATTTATGTATATTTTAAATGATGTTCTTTCAAAAAATCTAACATGAGTTCATTAAGTGAAAAATGAAATGAAAAAAAAAAATATTTGAATTGGGTACAGTGAGCATCGAAAATTAATAATAAATGTTTTATGGTATTATCTCCCTTCACTTATTTTAGTGAAAAGTTCGAAGGTGTTCAAAACAAAGCTTCGTTAAAGGTTCAGAAGAAAAAACTTTCGGAACCATTACCGAAAAAGCTAATGTTGGAAAAAATGTTCATCTATCCTATTACGTAGGATAATGGAAAAAAAATTGCATCTAAATGCTAAAATCAACTGCAACTGAGCTCCAAGGGAGCTAGGCTGTAGTGCACTGAATGAATCCACACGCGCCACTGGGCATCAAATTTATATGTATGTACTATCCTTACATATGTGCAAACAAATTCGAAAACGGGAAAAAACCCCCCCTTAAGTACTAAAATTCACACAAAAAAAAAAACAATTTTATTTAAATGCTTAAGTGCACTTATATATCCTAGTGGTCTATTCCTGACTTCATTTTTTTTTTTGTTTATGTTAATTTACAAAATATATATATCTACTTGTGTCAAATATCTGCTGTGTATGCTACTAAATACTTGGCGGCGACTCACCCGGTGTCTGGTACTTACATAGCCGGCCAGAGTACATACCGTGGGCCTCTGCCGGCGTGGTTACTGGTGACGTTGTTGTTGCTGGTTAAGTTGTCGCGGTTGGTGGTTGTGGAGCGCGGTCTTGGGCGCGCTGTGTTGGTACTGTTGGTGGTTTTTGCGCTCTGTCTAGCCGTACTAGTGGTGGCTGTTGGTGGTGTGGGCGCGCTTGGTTGGCGGCGCCGAAGGGGTTGCGGTTGTGGTTGCGCGGTCGAAGTGGTTAGTGCGGGCACCGCGATGGTGGTTGGGGCCTTTGGTGGTGGTTGCGCTCGTAGTCGCGTTGCTGATACTGCCGATTCAATTCATTGGCTGTTGCTACAGAAATTGTTGCTTTTGCTGACTCACCAGGAGTTGGTTTTACTGTTGCATGTTCACTATTCATTTTCTAAATACCACACCATACAGTATGTATGGTAAACATCTTTAATAGGATCTTAAGCGCTCAGTATTTCTTTCCTGTACTTTCTTAAGGCTTGCCTTGCTTCAAAAGTTGATTCGGCACGTTTTCAATAAGAGGTAAGCTCTAAGATAGAATTTTAATACAAAATCAGCCCCTTTAAAATAATTTAATTTTTCTTCTTCTTCAGGAGTCAATAAATTGCGGCCAGATATTTCCGTGAGCGATGTGATCCAACTGTGTTACATATACCACCACCCCTCTCTGCTAACTACGTTCCT
Organism: Eurosta solidaginis; assembly: GCF_040869045.1. NCBI lineage: Eukaryota > Metazoa > Arthropoda > Insecta > Diptera > Tephritidae > Eurosta > Eurosta solidaginis. The sequence goes on along the minus strand of NC_090320.1, from coordinate 190,657,710 downwards.
GTTTTGGACAATTCCCAGCGAATAAACACGTCTCCCGAATTCTTTAATGGCCGCCACCACCACCTTCGTCTTCGAAGTTGACTTGGTTCTTTTCTCAAGATATCATTACACACTCAGAAATTTATGGCAGATATCTTAATTTTCCATTTTTCCTACTTTATGTAGCATATTCTCGCTTTGGTTGTATTCGCACACATCTGTGCCTTCCACTATGATCGATTTTGGTGTATATTACATTTATTATTCTCTTATTAGAATTAAATTGAGAATTCAGATGTTTTCCACTAATTTAGTGAACTGTCTGACCACGTTTTTTTTGCCAGCTGCAAAATCTGTAATTTTCGTCTAACCTCTTCGTCAGCGTGCCAAATTTCTTCCTCTTTTTTTCGATTTCCCGGAAACAGCATGGTTCTTACTAGAGAGCATCAGTTTCGCGGCCGTGGCGACCTCTAGTGTTCATTTCGATCAACATGCCATGGAACCATGTATTTGCCATCACTAGCCACTAGGTGCGTTCCAGAGGTGACTATCCCATGCGGACCATAACAGAATGTATCTATGATAATAATTTACCATACCAATAAATTTCTGTGCCTGCTTAACTGATTTTAGACGTTCGAAATTGCGAATAGCTGATACCTTTTCATCGGAAGGTCGAATAGCTGTTCCAGAAATGTTATGTCCTAAAAAATCTATATTTGTTACACCAAAAGTACATTTACTTTGTTTAATGTTTAAACCGTACTCTGTAAGGCGTTGAAAAAGGATACGTAAATCTTTTAAATGTTGTTCTTCGTCTTTACTTACAATAAGAAAGTCGTAGATGTAAGCATATACAAAATGTAAGTCACCTACTACCTCATTTATGAATCTTTGAAAGGTTTGTGCAGAATGTCTAGGTCCGAAAGGCATTCTCATGAATTCAAACATACCGAAAGGAGTTGTAATAGCAGTTTTATAAATATCTTCTTCAGCTATAGGAATTTGGTGAAAAGCCCTAACTAAATCTAATTTTGAAAATATATTTTTATTATGAAGGTTCATATTAAAATCCTCAATGTGAGGTAAGGGATAACGATGGGAAACAGTTACAATGTTCAATCTTCTAAAATCACCACATGGACGCCAATCATTCAACTCTTTTTTAGGTACAAGGTGGAGTGGTGATGCTACTGATGAATTTCCGTTTTCGCGACTTTGTATTTTACCGGATCTAAGCGCCTGCGCTTAGAAAATGGAAGACTACCTTCTGTTACAAGTCGATGTACTGTTGTATGTTTAACAGGCTTAGTTAAATCTGGATCTGAAATAAGTGACGGAAACTCTTTTAATAATTTTGTAAATTTATTGTCAACCACAAATAATTTAGGTAATGGAATATCACAAAAGTAGGATACTGTATTAACTGTGAGATTGGTTAATGGATCTACTAAACGTTTATGTTTAATGTTTATAAGAAGACCATATTTGCAAAGAAAATCAGCGCCAATTATTGGCTTGGCTATATCTGCAATTAAAAATGTAAAGGGAAATTGACGTCTTAAACCCAAATTTACGTTTAAAAGCCCTTTCCCGTAAGTGGCAATTGTTGAGCCATTAGCTGCAGTGAGAATTATGTCTGAACGTTTCGTATGAGGAAATTTAGACGCGGGTAATACCGAAATTTCTGCTCCACTATCAATTAAAAAATTTTGTTTGTTTTCTCATCAAAAATAAATAAGCGACGCGTCGGAAATTCTAAATTTCCGTTGTTCGTCGCTGCAACAACGGAAGAATTTAGTTTGTTGAATCTTTGTTTTTGTTATATGAACAAGGTTGTTCACACTTCCTGGCATTACTTCCAAATTTGTAGTGGAATCTACACCGATTTTGATTATTACGCGAGTTAAAACGATGCCTAAAAGAATTTCTAAAATTATTCCTAGAATTAGAACGCGACCTAGATTGATTCCGATACACTTCTGTTTTAATTTCTGCTAACTTCAAAGAAAGTTTCTGAAAACTTTCACACATTAAAGAAGTGGTTTAACTAAATTTTCAACAACCGAATTTTGAACTTTTGTATCTGCAATTGCATTAACCGAAAATACTTCATTTTTGTTTATCACTTCCCAAATATTATCTGCTAATTTTGTTAATTCGTTAATATTATTAGAACTCGAACTAGCCAAAATCATACTCAAAATTTTAGAAAGTTTACTCATCCAAATTTTCTTTAAAATATTTTCGCTAAAATTTGACTCGGCTAATATAATTAATGAACGATAAAATTCTGAGGGCTTACGATCACCCATCTCAGAATCGTTTTAAATTTTATCAAGTTTCGAATTTTCGCTAGGTGAGTGTCCTTCTATCAACACTTTCTTAAGTTCAGTAAATTTGTTATTAATAGGGGGATTTTGGATAAAATCTAGAATAGTTATTATCACTTCCTGCGGAAGTGCTGTAATGATGTGTTCATATTTAGTGTTTTATGTTTTTAGTACTAAATTGTGTTTCGGCATGAATAAACCATACTTCCGGACAATTAGTCCAAAATTGTGGAAGTCTGACTGATGTAACACAAATTTCAGAATTATTTTCATTTGCATATGGATTTATTAATTCTTCTTGAGAAAAAAATTATTCTGTAAATCAATAAGCGAGTCACTTAAATTTTGTGTAGAAGTGTGTGTATTGTGTCGTGGAGAATGAAACATTTTAACTAAATTGAAGGAGTTTACAAATTTAGTAAAATATTAAATATCAATATTAAAAATATTTATATTTTAAAATAACTGTTTAAATAAACAATATATATATATATATAGACGATGGTTTTAATATTGTGCAATGGCTTTAAAATTGATTGATGAAATTGGACAATGTATTATGCAATGGCCTTAAAATTGATTGATGAAATTGGACAATGTATTGTGCAATGGCAAATCAAGTATGATAGTAGTTTTTGAAAATGCACTCCGCTGCTTTCAAAAAGTTAGGTGTACAGTAGTCCTTCTCCCTTTATTGAAATTTTCCAATTTTCATAATAAAATGTTTGGTCATTGGTGCTCCATTAAATTCATACAAAACTACACTCAGTTGTCACTGTTATTGGTATTTTTTAGTTTTAGTTGTTGTCACTGCTCCGAATTCAATTAAATACGCGTTCTATGTATGTAGGTAAATGTTAATGATTTGATCGCTGATCGAACTGTTGTCGATGTTTTTAATGTTTATATTTTTGGTATTTTTCCTTCACTTCTGGCGAAGAGAATTTGCAATAATACAAAAACAAGCTCCTCTCCCGTTAGTTTTTTTAGCTCTTTTTTTAATATATTTTGCTCGGCGAGCAGTTACGATCAAATATGCATGCCGTTTTGTCTTCAGTAATTCAACTCACGAGAGCGTTTTCGCTGCTTTTATTTGATTATTGCCGTTGTGTCGGTATGTGTTAGAAAATTCTTTTTCAATACTTTTCCTTTTTACGTCCACGCTGCTCTGTTCCTTTTCCCAAAGTTAGTTGCCAGTTTTAAAATAGGCAGAGATCGCCAATGTGGTAATTGAAACCACGTTTTTATTTATAAAAAACTTAAAATTATATTTTTTAATACGCCTAAATGATAATAAACCATAATGAAAATTTTTGAAAATTGAAAAATCAATATTGGAAATTAAAATATTGATAAAACATTTTAAAATTACAAAGTTCAAAGTAACTTAAATACAAAGTTAAATAAAAATAATAATAAAACCCTACAAGGACACAACCCTGTGGAACCCCCTGTTTAATTTCTCTGGGTTCAGAAATTTTGTTCCTTAATTCAACCGACGCCTGTCGACCATTCAGATAATTAGCGGTCCATCTTTTTAGGCAAGGGGGAAGGTGTGAGCCTTCTATGTCTTGGAGTAACGTGCCGTGGTTGACTGTGTCAAAAGCTTTTGACAGGTCAAATGCCACGAGCACCGTCCTATGATGTCGTTTTTCCTGATTTTATGCGTAATTAATCTTGAGTGTTAATGGCTTTGAGCGCAGTGGTGGTGCTGTGCAATTTACGGAAGCCATGTTGGTGCGTGGCTAGGCGAAGATTTGTCGTGAGATGAGGGAGCAAAACGGTTTCCAATGTCTTTGCTACTGGCGAAAGCAGTGATATCGGTCGATAAAACTCGCCTTCGTTAGCTGGTTTGCCAGTCTTTAGTTATAAATTGTCGGCAAAAATCGCTCTCGCATTTCTTCGAATCAGATAAAGTTTTATCGCCGAAGGCTATAGATAATTTATCGTTGTGTTTAGTTGGATTAGACAAGGATTTGACGGTTGACCATAATTTACCAACACCCGCAGAGAGGTTTCAGTTCCCTAGATGCTCCTACCGTTTGGTACGTTTATGTTCATTTACCAGCCGCATGATGGATATCAGTTAAGACTCCTAATATGGGGTCTCTGGTGTTGAGGTGTCTCGCCAGGTCACGTTCTCTTGCTAAATTTGCGGCTTCGGTCCGGAAATGAGGTGTGATTTCAGGTATTCTACCGGCCGGGATGAAGCGTGCAGAAGCTGAAGCGATGATCTTGCGGAACGTACGCTCGCCTTGCCGGACATCAGTCGGAATGGGAAGAGCAGCAAAAGATTTGTAAAGGTTGTGCAATCTTCCCAATTGACTTTTTTAAAATTAATGAAAAAGGCCGCGTTTCAGAGGTGATAAAATTGGCAGGTCGCTCAATTGAAAGGAGTATGGGCAGGTGATTAGAATTTAAAGTAAGGATCAGTTGCCATTCAACACCATTTATGAGCCCTACATTGACGATTGAGATGTCAGGCGAGCTGTGGCAATTACCTGCAATTCTGGTGGGAGCATCGCCGTTTATCGTGCAGAATGTCGTATTGCCTATATGCTCTGCTAGTTACTTGCCTCTGCTGTCGAATGGCAAGCTGGAATGCCAGAGATCGTGGTGAGCGTTGAAATCGCCAAGGATAAGACGGGTTTCGCCAGAGTAGCGTACTGATAATAGGGCGATAGCCACTTGGACGGCAGGAGGAATATAGATGCTAATTATTTCTAGGTCAACATCGCCTGACCGGATGGTTATGCCCTGACTTTCTAAGGTATTATCCCTGCGGCTGATGTTAGGTTGAAATATACTATATTGCACGGTGTGATGTGTGATAAAGGCAAGGCCGCCACAATTACCCCTTGTGCGGTCTTGCCTAGAATGTTGTAGCAATCGCAAGTTCGGAAGTCCGATCCGGCAGTTAGCTTTGTTTCTTGACTAGCGGCTATACGGATATTATTTTTATTCATGTAGTCAACTATCCCTGCGATCTTGCCAGTTAATCAGTTACAATTAAGTTGCAGAATTTTGAAGTGCAGTGGCTAAAGAAGGCGAGTTATATCGACCGATAAACCCCTTTTCGCCAGTAGCGAAGACATTGGAAACCATTTTGCTCCCTCATTTCACGGCGCTAAACGCCATAACACTCAGATAAATTACGGACTAAATCAGGAAAAACCCCACCACAGGACGGCGCTCGTGGCACTTGACTTATCTGAATGGTCGGCAAGCGTCGGTTCAATTTAGGAACGAAATCTCAAAGCCTAGGAAAATTTAATAGGGGGTACCACATGTTGCTGTCCTATCCCCGCTTCTGTTTATATTTTACATATCAAACCTCCCTTCCCCACCAGATGGAGTTTCAATCATTTCCTATGCGGACGACTGCACAATAAGAGCAATGGTACCTATACCTTCAATAGATGAACTAGTTTCTAAAATAAACAGCTATCTCTCCGGCGTTTCTAGTTTCTTCACCTCACGCAACCTTGCGTTATCACCGACAAAATACACGGCCACTCTGTTTACGACGTGCAAGGAACAGATGAGGCAAATATTGGACGTTCACGCCTATGGTGTTACGCTACCGATTGTCAGTCACCCAAAGATCTTAGGGGTAACGTTCGATAATACTCTGACCTTCAAGGCGCATACCACCGAAATTTTATCTAAAGTACAAAGCAGCAACAAAATCTTCAAGTTGTCTGCCGGCAGTACCTGAGGAAAAGATAAAGTAACGTTGCTAACCAAGTACAAAGCAATTGGCCGGTTTTTGCTAAACTGTCACAAATCAGGACATCCTAGCAAACAACTGCTTGATCTAGCCCCACCACCACGGGCGTTAGGGGAATATCTCAATAAGCACTATGACGAGATCCGGCACTTGCCAACACAGCCGTTTGATCCAGACAAGCATAAGGAGGCCCTTAGCAAAATCCACATAGAATCGGTTAACGCACTCGCATCCGTCCTCTGCACCCTTCTTGATCCACCAGATGAGTTCAAAAGATCTGGTGGGGCTTCCACGTTATGGGCCATGTAGGAGGATGCCAGGATAAGGGACGGTTCTTTTTTCCCTCTATTCCGACCACCACTCGGTTTTAGGTCCTCAAGTTAGATAGCATGCACGAGTATTCGTGTTTTTTAACCATTACTGGAGCTATAACCCTGCTCTCCGTCTTTGCGTAGTAAACGCTGAATCCGCAAGTGCTGAGTCCAGAATCCTTGTCTCCAGATGATAGCCATGGCTCCTATATCAGCGCCACATCAAGCGAACCCTCCTCAAGAGTCAGGAGGAGCTGGCTCGACGACACCTTACTTTGGCGGATATTTATCTGTAAGACTCGTAGCGCCATTAAGCTGTTTGTCTCTCCGAATTCTCCGCCACTGCGCTTACGCAATGCACTTTTTCCGCTGTTTCCAGGGTCTGGAGGTCCGTTTCCCCCTCCCCTGCTCGAAACATCTTTGTTAGACTCGCAGCATCATTAAACTCTTTGCCCACTTCCAACACCTCTACGCCTATAAGTTTGTCCTTTCCTGCTACTTCCAGGTCCTCGAGGTCCTTTCTTACCTCCTAATTTTAGCATATTGTGGTTATTCTTAAAATTCTCAGCACCATTGATCTGTTTGGCCTCCTTTGCCACTGCCCCAACATTTGCTGCTTTCAGGTTCTTGTGCCATTTTCCACCTTCCCAGCTTTCAGCGTATTGGGATTAGCGTCCTGAGGACTCCCCAAGCTGTGGTTACAATATATCCTCCGATTCCTTTTAATTTGGAGGATGTAGAACTGGCACCCTCCACGGGTCGAGATACATAAAGAACCTTCCAATCCCGTGTTGGTATATTCGGGTTTTGTCGCTGCAGCATGCTAAGTGCGTCCTCCACCTTCACCACTCGGGGTATCAACACTTTTTTTCGTATCGTGGGGATCAGTGCTCTATGCACTACCTTCAACCATGTGCCTTCTTGTTTTTGAAGGTCTGGAGCAACTCAGCCATTCTAAAGTCGCGTTATTGGTGCAGGACTGTGGGGCTGAGCGGTTTAGGGCCTGTGTCTATGCCATTTTGGTACATAGGAGGCAGGCGGGATGTCAGTGACCAAGAACTGCCAATATCCTAATCCAGGGTGTTATGCGGACCGTGCCTATCGGATGGTTTGAAGCCAGGGGATGTTTTCGGAATCTTCCCGATACCGGACCGCCTTGGGATCTAATGACGGACGTACCACAGCAAGGGGCGCTGTTGTGGCGAAGGTTTTTATCCCATTTTTTACCATTAGACTGCTAAGCCCGCCTATTCTGACAGGTGGTCGTGCGACCAAGATAAATTCAAAAACTTTAAAACAATGTAAGGATGAGAAGGAAAAGGCGATGACGTCGCAAGCCGGATAAGAGGAAATCTATATCAGCGATGATTTCGACGCGGATAGCGATAATAGTGTGCAGTCAGTGCGCTCGGTAAAGTAGCGGTCTACTAGGCCGAACAAAGAACTACCGTTAGAACGGGAACAACGATATAGGGAGCTTATGAGAACCCTCTCAATATCGGTCAGCATTAAGAACTATGCAGCGCTGTGGTCCTGTGGTTGGCTCAACCAACGATGAGTGCACATGAAACTTGATTTGTCAAAGCGGCTTCACAAGGAAAATAGCGCAATAATGGAAATCACTCGCTTAAAACATGATATCTCCGAAACTAATGCAGGTGCTGCAACCAAAAAAGTGCAGAATGTTAACAGATGGTTCCCCATCATAATATTTCTTAAAGGGAGTCTTAACATTTTTGCGACAGCCGTGCGCAGTGTTTATTCGTTGCTGTCTCGCTAACGACTGAACGATGGAGAGTAAAGGCTCCATTACTGATACTTAGCATAGACTTGACTTGGCTTGCGAACTGTCACTTACAGTTCTGTTAAATGAACATTACATGTTACTGATTACTCAAAACTTAACTAGACTTAGAAGTCTTTTGAATTTTGATTTTCTATGTAAGTTCTAAGTGACGTTTACATTTTGAGATGCCATTTGTTTGTTTCCATTTCATTTTGACATTTTGTCATACAAATTGACATTTATTTAAAAATAAATTTCAACGCTGATTATGATGCCAGATTTTATGCGCCAAGTGGAGTATAATCGTGGCTAAGTTGCCAAGTTTACGCCAAGTCAAGTCAAGTCTATGCTAAGTATCAGTAACGGGGGCTTAAGAATATTAGTGAAGCAAGTCTGGCTCAACTGAGCTATGGCGCGCCGACCACTGATTTCGAGGAAAAGGTACAACGCCAACACAGAAAATGCAGTCCCTCTTTGACGATATGCTATGTGGCAAGATAACGGCGCTTGAAGTTACCATAACAAAGAGTATACACGCAGAAATCTGTGCTCTTAAAACAAAAATTCTTGATAGGAATCGTACGCTACGTGCTTTTAGCGAATATCGCAAATCTGTAATTTCTCTGGCTCCGCTTGGTAATGAGGGCAGATTTAGGATATATAGAGTGTATCGCAAACAACAGCAACAGAAAGCTTCTCCAAAAAGATATAAAGCTAAGGTGTGCAAGCAAAGTATCTACATATATTCACTTTTTATATTTTTATTTATATCTAATAGAGTGATACGTTGTTTCGGTCCTAATGATATTAACATCCTCACTTTAAGGTGCCAAAAATGCCCTTTCTCGAAGCCATTTATAGTTTGTAACGATAGATTCAATATTTGGGAAAAACATTAGCTATTCAAGCTTCAGGTGATGTCGTAATTTCGCAAAAACTTGAAGGAAAGAAATCAAATGTGATAGTAAAGAAATAGGAATTTCGCCCATAATCAATTTCAAGAGTTGTTTATCAAAAGCTGCTGCTGAAGTGTTTCCGCCAAAATGTGCTCTCATATTTCTAAAGAGAGTAAATATTTTGTACGTAAAACCATCGATAGACGAAAAAGTACGCATTTACTTCATCTGCGGCTGTTCCAGCAAGTAAGAGGAAAGCACCACCCTTGGGATAATCATTACACCTCAAATCCTTAAGGATTCGGTCTAAAACTAGCAGCGACTGTTTATGAGTCGTGCTGGAGTCATCCCACACACTCACATTGGCCTGACCGTTTGCTTATGTTGCACATCGGTGTACCAGATGTTTGCAGACAGTGGTAATTTAAATGCGGAGTGAGATGTACGTCCACTACATAAAGGGTATCCGCGGTACCTGAGGAAGCATCTGCCACAGTAATTTCTCTTTTTGCTCTTAGATCAACTAATATTAAATTTAGCAGAAATGTTTTTTTCGGTTTCCCCATGCGCATTCAAAAATACCAACCCTAAAGATAAAAAAACCACAAAAGAATAATAAAGGAATAATAGCCAAACCCAGCTCTGCAATTAAAGTTTACGCGTTGAAATAACCCAAGTTTTTAAGGCAGCCATAGTTCTGAAAAATTGCATTTGTAGTGAAGGTGACACGCCCCCTTTTCCCCAATTCCACATTTTACTGGAGTTGTTAGGATTTAACGTCATATAGCTCCTTACCAAATTTCATTATTCTACCATTACTAAATCTAGAGATATGCAGTATGAAATATTCCATTTGTATGGGAGGTGCCACGCCCCTTCTTACTCAGTCCTTATATTCTTAGCGGTGTTAGGGATTGATCTCATATAACTTTTTACTGAATTTCAATGTTCTTGCATGCATATTTCCAGAGTTTTGCTGTATCAAACATCCCAGTTGTATGGTAGGTGCCATGCCCCTTTTTTTTGTATTGAAGTTATGTTTAGCCTATGCCCATCCGTGGAAGGTTTCTATTGGGTTGTGTAAATTTGGTTGTGATCGGCCGATCCGTTAAGGGCGCAATCCGATTTATATCTACATACAAACATACATATTTTGAATTTTATATTTATTGTAACGAATTTACTGCAAATCCTCTTATTTGCAATCTTCTACTAACGTTCGAATCACTAAACTGTTGAATAAATAACTCCAATATTTAATAATGCAAAATGGCCTTTATTCAAGTACTTCACAATAAATAACTATACTATTGCTCGACAGATAGCGTGCTTAATCGAAACTGATTGTAGCGCCTCTACCGTTGATGCCTTTTACACTCTTTCCTCGTTGCATCTTCTAGGCGCTTCTGTTCTAGAATCTACTAGTTGGTTATCTGTTATAATTATAACTACAGACGTACGTGTATAGCTCTCATATGCGCGTGTGTTTGTGAGCGACACTTCTACAATTATATTGCATATCTCAGATAAGATATCTGCATGTGTTTGTGCGTTGCTTCTCCCTGCGTGTACGTACATATGTGTAGACATAATGATTGAAATATTCATGTGCATCAAGTCGGCTTAGAGATGGCAGTACCCCTTAGTGTTGCTAATATTCGTAACACTGTCCTCCACCTAAGTCTGATCGTCCCGATCAGACAAATCTCTCGATCTAAACGCCGCTAGCATGTCCAAATGTACCACTCTTCTACTTCGTGGTTTCCCAATGGTTTGTATGCGGTAGATGGTGTCACTGATCTTCACAACTTTGTACGGGCCTTCCCAACTGCACCGAAATTTTGATGAAACACCTTTCCGCCGGTGAGGGTTGTATAACAGTACCAAATCTCCCTCCAAGAAACCTTCCGAATTATTGTTCTGATCGTACCTGCGTTTCATCTTACTACTCATTATCCTTGATCGTTCCCTCGCACTCTGTTGTTTGGCCAATGAACTACTTTGTAGAGCTTGCTCTTGACGGATTGGCTTCACATTCTCAGTATCGTTCCGACGTTTCCCAACAGAAGAGCGCACTGGCTTGAAACCACCCTTGCATTCTTTCTGGAAAATTCTTTCAGTCGTTTTAGTGCGTCCATTAGGTTTTGTCAATGCCAGTGTTTCTCTCGCAGGTACTTTTGATTTCGCTTTATTCGGCCCATTCGATCCATCAACCTTTGACTTTCGTGGTCTCTGTCGAATCTCCTCCACCAGCACTCGCTTACTGCTGAACCATTTTTCCAAACTGAAATTAAGTGGCACATCTTGGTTCTCATAACGCATCACCCTTCTCTGCATATCGATCTTGATGTCATGGTCAACCAAGAAGTCCACTCCCAATATGACTTCATCAACAATCTCCGCCACAATGAATATGTGTAGAACCATGACCTTTCCAATTAATCTCACATACCACTTCTCCTTGGACTTGGTTATACTCGCCAGTGACCGTACGCAACCATGCTCCAGGTAACGGTTTTACTCTCCTGTTGACCAAGTCAGATCGGATTAAGGAATGAGATGCGCCCGTATCTACAGTCAGTACACGCTCCTTGCCATCCAGCTTTCCTTCGACGGCAAGACTGCTCGATTTTCTTACAATTTGCGACACAGATATCACAGGACATTCAATAGCTGGGGCAAGTTTTCGTTCCTTACATCTGACACGCTCTTGCTCATCTCCTCCAGCTTTGCGTTTACGGCCACCCACATTGTTGGAACTATTAGGACCAAGATCGCAATGACGTGCAATGTGACCGGGCTTCCCGCATTTGATAACTCTTTCACTCCGCTTTTGCGATCCTTTCAGCGCCTCCAATATTGCGTCTACCCACTCTGGCCTTTCTACTTCCACACGGCGTGCTTTGAAAACTGGCTTACACAGAAGCGACGCTGTTTCCTGAATCCGAGCTTGTGACACCGTTTCTGCGAATGTTGGCTTTAGGTTTGCGTATGTAGCTAGCTTTGTTTCGACGTCCCGTATGCCATTTATAAAGCTCTGAATCTTTACCCTTTCAGTGTATTACACGGGTGCGTCCGCATTCGCTAAATGTGCCAGCCTTTCAACATCCGACGCAAACTGTTGCAATGTTTCACCAGGCTTCTGGAATCGGTTCAGTAACTCCATTGGGTATATCTGTCTCCTATGCTCAGTTCCGTATCGTCTCTCTAGAGCACCCATCAATGCTTCATAACAGTTCCGTTCGCCCTCTGGAATGGTTTGTAAAATCTCAGCTGCAGGCCCTTTCAATGCCATGAACTGTGCAGCAACTTTATCTTCAGCATTCCAGTTCGGTTTTCTCAAACTGTAGCTTAAAGGCCTGGAAAGGAACAGTGCCGTCAAAGGATGGTGTTTTTACTTTTGGATTACTCGCTGAAACTGTTGGGCGATTTATTTGCAACTCCTGTATACGACCTCTCAAAGCATCCACCTCGGCTTCGATTTTTTCCTCAAACTGCGTTATTTTCTCGTCCATACGCGCTTCGAGTTTTGCTGATATACACGCCTCCTGCGCTTCGAGTTGTACTGTTATGCGTGCCTCTTGTTCTTTCAGTTGTGTTTCCATCTTTGATGTAATCTGTGTCGACATTTCTGAAATACGCGTTTCTTGTGCTTCGATCGTTGATGTTATTCGTATCTCTTGGGATTCCATCTTGGATGTTATACGGCTCTCCTGCGATTCCATATATCGTTAGATTAATGTGAAAATGTGCTAAGTCACTTTTTACGAATTTTACAGGAGACGAAAAAAAACTAAATAATTTTTGAAATAACCTTTTTTTTTGAAAACTGTGAATGAGGATACCTTAGTTGCAATACTTTTGAGTGTAGAAGCTTTGAAAAAGATAAATAAAAATCATGATTCAATCACAAGAGGTTTGCTCGACAGACACATTTTTTGACAATTGCAGCCATTTTGCTCCCAAATCGAATTGACATCCGTTAACTGTGTTGTTTCTTTGGGAATTTTTGAAAAATAATAGTAGTATAAATAGGAAGCAATTAGTTTACAAATACCCGATAAGTACTTAACTGCATAATTCCTTACAACATTTATTTTAATTTTATGATGAATTTATTAACTATGCCATGATCTATTAGTGTGGCTGAACATAGGTTTTATGAAAAGTACGGACACCAAGGAATCGTGCATTTTCGTATACCTATGAACATAAAAACCTAAACTAATTCAAAATTCATCGTTCAACGTCAAAACCTCGACTATTAAATCGATTCACGTAAAAATGTCATTAGTAAACAATGGAGATGCCATAACGAAATGTACTCATTGGGCATGTTAACCTTCTGTTCTATTAATTCCGTATGTTCGGAACATTCGTCTTCATTTTAGAATTTGGATAATCGGATTATATTTGGAATATTATGCATATTCGGAGCTCGTGAGGTAGTATCAAATGAACGTATTCCGAATATTCTAAATTAACGGTTTATCCGGAACGTTTCCATGAATACTTAACGGAAAAGAGCTTTCCGAAATTTCAGAATAAAAAGGTGAATACTCCCTGTGTAGCAGGACCGAACAAAAGCTTAACTCTTCTGTGAAAGTCAAGGTAGGTATAAAGTTCTAAGACAATAAGCCATTTGCTTTTATTTTTGTTTTTGTCAGTTCATTGCGGCTACTGAGTAGCATATCACCCAATGTCGGCTGCCTGTTCAAAATCATGCTATCTCAAAATATTTTTCAAAATTTTCCCAATTCAGGATTTGTCACAAAATCGCCCTATATTAGAGTTAGATTGAAGAACGATTCATCACATAATACTTTTCATTAACTACCTATTATGACAAAATGCATTCAACTTATGCTCATGTAGGGAGTTCTGGAAACAAATTTTGAGATAGTGCATTTTTGAATAAAATTCTAACATACGGCATTCTTCAAACAATTTCTGAAAGAAGGACCAAACCAACATAACACGAAATATTTAAACGAAAATGAATTATTTCCCCCAAAATCTATTGGCATTTATAAATTTATTATCACTACTAATATACTACCAAAGATACTTGTCTACTACAATTTCACTGAAGGGGATTAAATTATTCCCCGTTTTCCTTACTTCGTAAAAGCAACCCGTCCAGATTTTTCAATTTGGGAGTGTCAAAGATCTGTCATCATTGAAGAACAAACCTCTAGTAATTGAATCATGAATAAAAATCATGCATGCTAACCCAGCAGCTATTTTACGACAGCATAATTTCCTCACTCAAAACAAATTTTTTCTCCTGACTTAGCACTTTTTACTCAATATGTTTCCCCATTACTCCTCCCCTTTAATGATTGAAATATAACACTAAAATTATATATTTGACAAAAAATACTATTTATTTGTCAAACTATTTCTAACTATTGGCGGCCACCGTGGTGTGATGGTAGCGTGCTCCGCCTACCACACCGAATGCCCTGGGTTCACACCCCGGGCAAAGCAACATCAAAATTTTAGAAAAAAGGTTTTTCAATTAGAAGAAAATTTTTCTAAGCGGGGTCGCCCCTCGGCAGTGTTTGGCAAGCAGTGAAAACTCATCTGCCTCGCAGATACCGTTCGGGGTCGGCATAAAACAAGTAGGTCCCCTCCCGCCAATTTGTAGGAAAAATTAAAAAAAAGGAGCACGACGTAAATTCGAAGAGAAGCTCGGCCTAAAATATCTTCGGAGGTTATCGCGCCTTACATTTCTTTATTTATTTTATTTCTAACGGTTCTGATCTGGACTCTTTTGCCGGATGGTGCACAAGCAATAACTTATTTTTAAATTCAAACAAATGCTGTGTTGTGTCTTATTCTATAAAGACAACTGCCACATACTTTATCTACAAACTAAATGCTAAATCTCTTAATCGTTGTCAAGAGAGTAATGACTTGGGTGTAATTTTTGACTCCAAACTCTCTTTTTCAAGTCACACTGATTTCGTTGTTTCAAAATTTGTTGCAATGGTTGGGTTCAGTAGACGTAACACCAGTGACTTTAAGGACCTTATGACGTTGAAGGCACTTTATATATCCTTGGTCAGAAGTGGTATTGAATATTGCTCAATAATATGGAATCCTTTCTATGAATCTAACTCCTATAAAATTGAGAAAGTTCCAAAAATTTTTTACAAAATTGCTTTACGTATGCTTCACTGGCCAGACGGCCTCCCATCATATACCAGCAGGCACAAATTGCTTGGTTCTCCGGTTTTGCATGACAGAAGAACTTTTATCTCACTCATGCTTGCCTATAATGTATAAACTTTAGCACGAATTGCTCTGATTTATCTACTTTGTTCATTCCATATATTCCACTGCGTGATCTTCGGCATAATAGATTATTTATCGAAATAACTTATAAAACGAATTATGCTATGAATGAACCTATAACTAGGACTATACATCTAGCAAATCGATTCAGTAGTGTTATTAATTTTAATAACAGCTTATATAAGTTTAAGCTTGAATTGTTTTCTATTTTTAACTAGTCTTTAAGAAAGTATGTAGGTATCGACATGTAAGAATTGAAGTAGATTATAGTCAGCGCAAAGCATTTATCATACACCAAAGGCATGTCTCAATTGGGTAAATCCAATTTCAAGGGGTTGTGTTTACAACCCTCCCAAGGGGTTGCCAGCACAATATATAGCTTCTCCAACCCAATTGTCAACTCACCTAACCATGGCCAATCCTGTTTCATTGACAGCCGAGGCTCTGGCGACCGCAAGTTCCTCATGGAACTAGGGGGTGGGGAGGGCGGTATGGCGTATAAGGTTTAATGTGGTCATATAAATCGTTCCCGAGATGGTCAATCAACTAGTACCTTAATAGTGCTTTGTTACCGGAACGTACCGGATCTATATCCGGCAAAGGACCATCAACATCGGTAACACTCCCGAAAGTGTCTTTATCGTTAATACAACAACAACAACAACAAAGCATGTACTTTTAGACTGAATGAATTAAATAAATAAATAAAATGCGTGCACAAAGAAATGACTAGTAATTCAGATTGATATTACTGACAGGTTGACTTAGCACATTTTTTTTTAACAGCTGAGGACTTAGCACATTTACACATCATTGTCCACAGCACGTAAAAATGAAAAATTTAAATATTTTTCTTTTGTGATCGATGTTTTTTGAATTCAGTTTTAAAACTGCATTAAAATACAATTTTTCAAAAAAAGTGACTTAGCACATTTTCACATTAAGCTAACGATATGTCTTCTGTTCTGCCAGTTGAGATGACACTGTAGATGTTTGAGAAGATATTGTAGCTAAAATCATGTTCAAGTCTGTGGTCGTTACTGTCTGCGATGTTTCACGTTTCTCTTCAATTTTTGTTGTCTCCTCGCCATCAAGAGGAAAGACATACTCTTCCACGTTAATTCCCTCTAGTTTCATTGCCTTTCATAGTCGTGCATGAAGTTCGAGTTTATTGCCGGTTGTATTCAATTCACGGCTCTGCAACTCCATTTTCAGTTGCTGGATCTTCAATTCACTCCACTTTGCCATGTCCAAGCTGTATTCGAAGTCTTCGGAATTTATTCAACAATTCCTCTTCTGACACCAATTGTAACGAATTTACTGCAAATCCTCCTATTTGCAATCTTCTACTAACGTTCGAATCACTAAACTGTTGAATAAATAACTCCAATATTTAATAATCCAAAATGGCCTTTATTCAAGTACTTCACAATAAATAACTCTACTATTGCTCGACAGATAGCGTGCTTATTCGAAACTGATTGTAGCGCCTCTACCGTTTATGCCTTTTATACTCTTTGCTTTCCTCGTTGCATCTTCTAGGCGCTTCTGTTCTAGAATCTACTAGTTGGTTATCTGTTATAATTATAACTACAGATGTACGTGTATAGCTCTCATATGCGCGTGTGTTTGTGAGCGACACTTCCACAATTATATTGCATATCTCAGATAAGATATCTGCATGTGTTTGTGCGTTGCTTCTCCCTGCGTGTACGTACATATGTTTAGACATAATGATTTAATTATTGATGTGCATCAAGTCACTGCTTAGCATCGGCTTAGAGATGGCAGTACCCCTTAGGGTTGCTAATATGCGTAACAATATGTATGTATAAGGATAGAAGATGTAGATAGACTGAGGTTAACAAACAATTTTAACGGCGGCAGATTACTAAACGTCCAAAAGGAATAACAGCCAAATCCAAATCTACAGTCAAACTTTAGCTGTTAAAATAACTTAAGTTTGTACGGCAGCCATAGTTCTGAAAAATCCCATTTGTAGTGAAGGTGACACGCCCCCTTTTCCCCAATTCCACATTTTACTGAAGGTGTCATATAGCTCCTTACCAATTTTCATTATCTTACCATTACTACATCCAGAGTATGATATATTCCATTTGTATGGGAGGTACCACGCCCCACATTTTCTTGGTGGTGTTGGGATTGACCTCATATAACTCCTTACTGAATTTCAATGTTCTAGCTTCAATACCTTCAGAGTTATGCAGTACCAAAGATTCCAGGTGTATGGGAGGTGCCACGCCCCACATTTTCTTGGTGGTGTTGGGATTGACCTCATATAACCCCTTACTGAATTTCAAGGTTCTAGCTTCAATACCTTCAGAGTTATGCAGTACCAAAGATTCCAGATGTATGGGAGGTGCCACGCCCTTTTTATGTATCGACATTATTTTTAGCCTACGACTATCCTTGGGGGTGTCTAGTGGGCGGTGCAAATTTGGTTGTGATCGGTCGATCCGTTTAGGACGCAGGAGGTGTCATATAGCTCCTTACCAATTTTCATTATCCTACCATTACTACATCCAGAGTATGATATATTCCATTTGTATGGGAGGTGCCACGCCCCACATTTTCTTGGTGGTGTTGGGATTGACCTCATATAACTCCTTACTGAATTTCAATGTTCTAGCTTCAATACCTCCAGAGTTATGCAGTACCAAAGATTCCAGGTGTATGGGAGGTGCCACGCCCCTTTTATATATCGAAATTATTTTTAGCCTACGACCATCCTTGGGGGTGTCTAGTGGGCGGTGCAAATTTGGTTCCGTTTAGGATGCAACCCGAAAGGAAAGGTTTCAATATACATATATTTATAGCAACAGAAGCACAGCACACAAGTTTGCAAACGAAAAATTGTAAACAAGCATCTTCTTCTTGCTCTTTTGTAGGCGTATTTACGCCTAGCGACCATTGAAGTACATGTGATCGACATCAAAGCGTACAGATTTAGCCTGCAGCGTCTGTTGTTGTTGTAGCAGTGCTTCGCTCCATCCAATAGGTGCGACCGATCACAAATTGTGACCAATATCCTCTAACGGGAGTCCAAGGAAACTTGCTGTTTCAATAGGGGTGGACCATAATGAGAGGGGTGTTAGAGGCGTTGGTTCCACAATACAGTTGAAGAGATTGTTGGTGTCATGTGGGGACACGTTACAAGTAGGACATATGTTTTGTATGTCGGGGTTGATTCTGGACAGGTAAGAGTTTAACCTGTTACAGTATCCAGATCGAAGTTGAGCTCTTCATCCTGATCATTTCGGTATACTTATTGGTGGATGGACGTGTCGGAGCTCGCACCGTAGTAGGATAATCACCCAAAAAGGATTCAGCGAACCCACCAAAACACGGAATGAGGAAATTGAGCTTCACTATCCTGATGATGAGGGAAGCTCGGCCTTAAATCTCTTCGGAGGTTATCGCGCCTTACATTTATATTTTTTATGCTGATGATGTAAGCCAATAAATGATTAAAAATTAAATTATTTAAATTCGTTAAGTGATTAAAAATCATTAAAATTTAATTATTAAAATTATCCAATAAATGATTAAAAATTATTAAAATTATTCACTTCTCTAAATTTACCTTTAAATTTGTAAGAAAAGAAAGCTACAAACTGATTTTTATTTGAGAAAAGTTTACTATATAGCGCAAGCTATTTTATCTCATAAACAGTGGAAATATTTTTTAATTAGGAGAACTCTTTACATAAAGTAAAAGTAACTTCAGAATAGAGCAAATTGAAGACGCGATAACGCAGCTAAAGGGTACAGTTAACGCGCAAATAGAACAAATGCGAACCATGAGTACTAAGATAAACTAATTAGAAGTCCTCCTTATGAAATGGTAAATTCTAATAATTCTATCAGCCTGACTGAGGCAGCCGTACAAGAGATAAATAGGTTGCCTAATAGTGTCAAAACCCTACCAACCTTCGAAGGCAATCCCGTCCACTTTATTTCGTAGGTTCATAACATCGAGTCGACATTAAGGGACTACGATGTAGTAAAGACAAAACTGATTTATCGGGCCATCCTTCGTCAAATTATTATTTTCGATGAGGATTGGGAAAAACTAAAAGTTGATTGTCACTGCACTACGCAGACAAACGTGATTTAAGGACCCTTGAACATGAACTAGGATCATTCCCACAGAATCAGCCCCTATCCAGAATCAGCCCCGACATATGTACATATATATACATAATATATGTCCTGCTTGTAACGTTTCCACACATGACACCAACCATCTTTTTAATTGCAATGTGGAACCTACGCCTCTAACACCCCTTTCTCTTTGGTACACCTCTGTTGGAACTGCAAGTTTCTTCGGACTACCGTGAGAGGATATTGATGACAATTTGTGAGTAGTCACTCCTATTGGATGGGCGAAGCGCTGCTACAACAACAACAACAAATTGAAACCTGAAACCAAAACTGGCTAGGAATGACGGAAAATCGTTTGAAATGAATTCTTTTAAATATGAGTTCTAACTAAATAAAATGGATTTCAAATAAAAAATGATTTATAAAATCGGTGTTTTTTGCGGCAACGCACGGGAGAATATGCTACATCTCTTCCAGAGTCACTTCAGAAATCATAAATTGTACTTCAGAATAGTCACTTGTACTGCAGAAACCGTAAAAGGTGTTTCATAATGAACGTACAGCTCTTAAAAAAAATTGGGTGCTGTCCGTGAACAACATTTTCTGCAGCTTAAAAGTACAGTATAAATCTTTTGAAGTACAACTGAAGCACAATAAGTGGTTTCTTAAGTACAATTGAAATTGACTTTTCTTAAATATATTTTACGACTTCTGAAGTACATTTGGCCATTCTGAAGTCCATTTTATCGTTTCTGAATTACATATGATTAATCTGAAGTACATTTTACCGCTTCTGAATAATAATTTATAGTTTCTGAAGTACACTTGAAAAAGGTGTAGTATAAAATATTTTTAAAACTACAAAAAATATTTAAACATTTTCACTTAATAAATATCAGAAATTCAGCCGTTTTACGAAAACTCACCGTTTTTCCGACACAAACCAACTTAATTTTTATATAAACGACTTTAAATACTTACCAACACGCTTTTTAAATAAAATATTTATAGTTTTTAATTTAAACGTTTGTATTTATTTTTTATTGGATAATTGTGATTAAAACATTTAGAGCTGCTATTGCTGAACAATTGTACATTTCTATTTCGATTATTATAATGTATGCATATTTGTATGTAATTAGGTATGTGACTATTAGTAAAATTCAAGATAATTTTTAAAACAACTTAAATAATTTTTGTTATTATGTGTTTACTTTCAATCATTGGTGAATACTGTTTTTTTTTTTCTTGATTTGCCTGTTAATTGTTTCCTAAGCGTTTTGCACAGCTTTTACAATAACATTTTTGTGTGGGTCTGTTTTCCATGACTGGCATTGCTTAACTATTTTTCATAAATTTTTTACATGTATTTGTGGGTTTCTTTAAGTTATGTTTATATATCATATTATGGTTTAATAAACATGCTTAAGAACTGTTTTCAATTTTATTATATAAAAATAATTTTTATATTACTACATATATATTTGCAATCATCGCCTAAAAGATGGTTAAGTGTTTGCACACATTTAATTGGCTTTGCTTTAGGTTTGGTTATGTTAAGTAGTTATGACTCTTGTTACTACCAGGAGAGTATACATTTTTGTACAAGTTTTGGATATACAAATTATGTGCATGTACCATGTATTTATATACATATTTTTATGATTACAAAAGTTACATGTATGAAATAAATTTGTGTAACCAAGTCGTTCGCTTTATAATTAAATAATTTGTACCGCACAAGTACTCGAACTCGAGGGGAAATTTTTCAGCTTTGCTTTATCAACGCTTAAATTCATTAGCTTCAACATTTTTCTAATAAGAAATTCTTTAAGAAGAAAGTCAATTCAAGGTACAAATAAGTACACGGTTAAAAATATTAGGCTTAATATGAAACTTTTTTGTTCTACTTATAAACAAATTCAAATAACAGGTACAGAGATGGAAAAAAAGGACAACTTACTGACAAATATTAAGTCAATTATATCAGCAATACTTCAATATGTTTCTTGGAATGGTGGACCCTATAAAAATAACAGTCAGGTTTGCCGTTTGGATACATTTTTAGTGATACAAAGATAAAAAACAGCTCAAATAGATACATTTTTAAGTTGGAAGGTTCAATCAAAGTTTGAAAACAAAAAATGCAATTTTATGACATATTAAATTTTAGAAATACATCAATGCAGCAAGTTTGAAGTACTCAAAAGAGTCTCGGAACTTTGGGGTTTTTTGGCGAGGGCGTTGATTATTTTTAACACGCTTATATTAGCTTCACTTGTATGTATGCTTGTTTCTAACTCTCTAGGCTAGGCGCGCAAAGAAGAGTTAGACCCATCTAGCGGCAATTATTGAAGACTCGCGGCAGTGGCTACAAAACGAGTTGTGCTTAATAGCGGTGACACGAACCTCTGTGCTATATTGCTATCAACATCAAATATCTAAGTCGATTGTAGATACTAAAACGGCACCATATTTTTTCAGACCTTTATTTATTTTCTGACCTTTGTGTCAGTTTCGAAGTTAAGATTTATAAGGTTTCTGCATATTTATTTCAAATATTGAATATCTTAACCGATCGACAGTGTATTTACACTATGTAACGTTATGGCAAAAGAAAATTTTTTATTTACAAAATATTTGCAGAAACGTTTCTTCTTCGTACACTTTTTCCCGGGCCTGAGTCCTGTTTTTTTCTTATATGTTCATTCTACTTATACAGAAACATTATTTCTTCTAAATAATGAATACTAGTAATGACAACTTTAGGTTGCGTTTTTGTTTAAAATAAGTATTGTTTGTTATAAAACGTAAGTATTAAGAAAAGTGAGTAAGATATAAGGAAAATCTTAACGACGTGTTAAATATAAAAAACCTTCATAACAATGAGATTTTTTTATAACTGAGCTTTTATAAAATTCAGTTGTGCGCTAGTCAAGCTAAAATATTACGGCGATATTCTGTTCAAAATATTATTAATTTCAGGATTTTTTTCTTATTTTATTTAAAACTTAGACGAAATGACTCAAAATGTATCAAGATACAAATTGAAAAATATGGATACATTTTTTGAGGAATAATACACCTTTGGATACAAAGGATAAGTTTTTATTTGCAAGTTTATATATACACAACAAAATGTAGGCGTTCGATAGACAAAAAAAAAAAAAAAAATAAATGAAAGTCGAAAAGCAATTAGCAGGAAAAGTACGCTCATAATGAATTTCCAGCTTTTTCCCGCTGAACAGTGTAACTGTCAAGGGAAAAATTTAAATTAAAAAACCTACAAAGCTTGGGTACAAATCGGGACCTTTACTTCTTTTTCTTTTGCCAAATCAATACAATTTCAGTTTATTAATTTTCCAATACAACTTGCCACAAACTATGTTTTCCTGTAGGTGATAGTTTTTCGACACAAATCATTGCCATAAGGAAGTGTTTTTAGTTTTTTGTTTGGTCATCCATCATTTGCAGTTAACGTCTGCTGTGGCCATTGTGAAGAATTGCTGTCACGTAACAAATTTTCAGCAGCTTATTTTATGGTTAAAAAAAAAGGTAAAATTAATTTCTTTTGTTCGAATTGATTGTATGTATTCAAATGTGCTTTGAGCAGAAAAAATCTTTGTGATCGTGAAATATTTTGGTTGTTGATTCCGTTAGAATGAAATTGGTGAAACTTCAGCGAATCTATTAATATTAAAAAAAAAATAATAATAATAATAAAAAATATTAACGTGAAACTTTGCATCCTCACACAAAGTACCTACCTATTTTTTATTTTATATTTATCGTAAAAATCGCTTAGGTCTTTATCTTATACAGCCGATTATTTGGAGATTACGAATGGGATAAGATTATTGTTCAGCCCCATTCATGAAAGGTATGAAGTCCCGTCCTTACTTGTTTTTCTCAAATCTATTACTAAATTCTTCAGTTCTTCTGTGCAAGGTTTAGTCCGGGCTATTTAATAATATTTTATGACTCAATACCATGTATTATTATTATAATTTACTTACAATGCAATATATACGTTATAAGCATGAATTTTTAACCATTTAGATTGCAAAACTATTAACAAACACGTTTTGTTCCTATTTTTCTTTCACTTTTTCGCACATGAAATGCAAATTAGACAAACTGGCAGAAAGAGCAACCTTCAAACATGTAAGGCACGATAACTTCCGAAGATATTTTAGGCCGAGCTTCTCTTCCAATTTGAGTCGTGCTCCTTTTAATTTTTCCTACAAATTGGCGGGAGGGGACCTACTTGTTTAATGCCGACTCCGAACGGCATCTGCAAGGCAGATGAGTTTTCACGGAGAGCTTATCATGGCAGAAGTACACTCGGAGTGCTTGCCAAACACTGCCGAAGGGCGACCCCTCTAGTTTTGAAGCACTATAAACCTATGTTCCAAAGTTAGTTTAAATCTTATAGGGGCTAAAACTTTTATTAAAAGCCCGAACGCACGGGAATACATATTTGCATGGCATTGAATTCAACAAGTTGCAGCTTTTAAGTGGTTTAAAAATCTTCTTCGATTTTTGGGATTTTATTTCGCCCCTTTTCGTCATTTGACCAACATTTATTTTTTAAATGAAGAAAATCCATAATAATGCGTTAAAAAACATCGACAAATTTAACTCGACTTTAAATAAGAAATAAGAATAAAAGTTAATAGACTG
Source organism: Eurosta solidaginis (assembly GCF_040869045.1). Taxonomy (NCBI): domain Eukaryota; kingdom Metazoa; phylum Arthropoda; class Insecta; order Diptera; family Tephritidae; genus Eurosta; species Eurosta solidaginis. Next base: position 190,633,567 of record NC_090320.1, on the reverse strand, counting down.
CTTGATTTAAAATACAAAATCGATTTAAAAAAAGTGTCAAAACTTGACTGACTAACAAAATTTAAAATCGTAGAAATTAGCGCATAAATAATATATATATATATTTTTTTTTTTTAAATATGCCTTTTTTTGTATGAATTTCGATATACAAGAATAAAAAAAAAAAAAGGGTTTAAATTTTTGTAAAATTTTCCAAAAATATATTGACTTGAAAACACTTGAGTTCTTTTTATTATTATTTTAGTGCCGTTTTTAACGGAACTGATTTAAATAAACATAGTAAATAAGTACATGTTTTTAACTATTTTCGAAAAAATTTTTGCGCAGTATTAAAAAAAATAAAAGCACAAACCTTTAAAATCCGTAAATGCCACGTAAACCTTGAAAGCTTCTAAGGAATTTTGGAAGGTTTTTTTTTATTATTTGTGAGGCATTTGAGAGTCCGAAAGTTCTCCCTTACATAGATATAAAATAAAATTTTTTTCTAAATTAACAGCTTACTTATTTTACTTACACTTATAATGTCGTCCTAAAAAAGAATATGGGTATCTACATTTTTTTTTTTTCGAAAATGAGTTATTCAAATAGGTTAACTCCTCTTGAAAATTCGAATTAATTCATGCAGAAATATTTTTCAAATTGAAAAGAGACATACAGTTTTCGGACTTTTGCAGTATCTACACAGATTTTCTACAAGTCCTAATGAAAAATGTAGATATCTACAAATTGATAGCAGTATTTACTCTTTTTGTGGGAAATCTACGCAGATACGACTTTTTCAAAAGTGTTCTCAGTTTTTGATTGCTTTCCTTTTATAGAGAGCTGTATGTACAAAATTCTCCATACAAAATTGAAGATACTGTCCCTAGGTTTTGTAACAAATTTTGCGTTAAGCGAGAGCAGTATCAAATTGTTTTTCCATAAATAGAAAGATCACACTATAATTCCTAATTTAAGAAATAGCATATGCTGAAAAGTACAGATGCAGAAATATCTCAGTTTCAGTTGAAATGTAGATACCTACTTTCATTACTAGGACGGCAGTATATACATATGTACATACCAATGGTATTTAGTCAAACACAATCTAACTATAATAGTCATATATTTTTATTTGTTCTAATCATTTTTAATGTTCAACATCAATATACATTATATGATTTTACAATGTTACAGATAGTTAAAGACAAATATTTAAAGTGCATTAGTTGAGTTCCAATGAGCTATCCAGCTCCGCATAACGATCAAATCTCACTGAAACGATTCTTATCAGTTCTACTAAATTTGGCTGCACTCACATGATGTGTACACATAATAGGATACCTATCTATAACAAAACATTTTTCCAAATCGCTCCGTAAAATTTTGGTTTCAAATTCCAAACAAATTAGCAAGCTAAAATATTTGTTCCGCAAACTAGGCCACAAATGCGATATATTTTTTATGTAAAATAATATAGGATTTTGCATTTAAGAAGAAACTAGTATAATATTATTTAAAAGCCGGCGTCTGTAGAGCTATCAAAAGATGCGTTTTGAACCTTATAACAATCGTCCAAGACTGATATAAAAAAATTTACTTCTGTTAGGAGCTATGTGCAAAAACCAATTGCACTTCTTGTTATGGTTCTTTTATTTTTCGTATTTTGTTGTAGATACGCAAATGGAAAATGTATGGTGCATGGTTTAAAACGCATATAACATAATAATTTTATGGCCTTAATAATTTGTTTTCAGACTTAAAGTAGGAAAGGATGTATGAGCTGCCGAGCTGTCGAGTGGAAAAAATGGTAAATATCGGTCACCAAATGCAGACGTCTGTAAATGCTACCAAGTAAAAGGATTAGCCGCAAAAAAACTAACTACAAAAAACGAAATCAACAGAGCTAACTTGTGGATTCACAATTGATCGAGACAAAATATCAGGACCACAACGTTGTTGTTGCATATGTATGTTAAATTTTTTATCGGGATCTGATCAGATTCATTGGAGCTCAGCTATTCTAACTTTGTTTTTAAACATGGCTCAATTATACGGTTGGCTCATCTCATCAGCTGATTTTATTTTTTTCATTGCACTGGCGTAGGGATTGTCAAAAGGAAATGGCAAACGCAAAATGTAACCAACATATGTTTCATATGGCTTTGGAGTATTTTATTAGTAAACTCATCTTATTTAGCGCATTATTTTCCCACAACACATAAGAATTGCCCAGTTTTAGGTTTTATCTCCATTCTATTCGCCTATCACCAACAAACAGATTTTGACAATCTGAACAAAGGTATGTTGTTGCTGTAAAGATGAACCAACCATATAGTTGAACCATTCTTCACTATTATTATTTTTTTCTTTTTTTTGCTGTCTTTATGCACTACTAATATTAGTTGAAATATATATTTTTCCATCACAGACTTTCATTGAAATTCATTTCTTATTATCATCATTGACAATTCATAGCCATTCCTTATGTTCTAGGGCATACTTATGAATTTATTTAAATTTAATATTTTCTTTTTTTTCGATTGGTTAATTTATTTTTTGTTATTTGCCTACATATGTGCATATGTATGTGAAAAAGATTGACACATCTACATTTCTAGAAGATTCAGACAACGCACCACTTACACATATAATATTCTTTTTATAAGATCCTGCGCTAAGCACCAAAAGTAAAATATGAAATGCAAATACTACATATATTTTATCAAAAAGTTTATAAAACTGCCGCTCCAAAAAATTTGTTTGTTTTTTAATTGAAAACTCAGTTTCAACATTCTTGTCACTTTATAAATTTCCTATTCAAATATATATGGGGTTGGGTATAGGAAATGTAGAAACCGTAGAAAATTGTTCACAAATGTATTTTGCTGTCGCGTGTAGAAAACTTTTGACAGCAAAATAGAAAACTTTCTATGGTTTCTAGACAGAGAGAATGCTACCAATTTCACACAGAACCTTAATCGAATCACAATTTGGTTTAATGAAATAATTAAGTTTTCCTTTTCACACAGAACTACTTGCTTCATTAAGCGAACATCTGTCAGCAGCCTCAAAGAAAATTAAGCTTTTGCAAAAGATAGTAGCTGTTTCCTCCTTAACTTTTAAGACTATAAAAATTAAATGCATGCGCAAATACTCATAGAAGTTGCACCCGACAAAATATGTGCCTATTTTTGAAAAGGTCATATTATCTTTTGCAGCAAAAATAAAATTTTGAATTTTTTTCGTATTTTTCGTGAGTTATTGAAATTAATTTATTTTTGATTACCATTTGTTTCATTGACAAAAAACCGAAATATCAAACAAACCCGACTAGATATTTCACTACATTAAGCATTCAATTAAGCAATAATGAGATAATAATGAATTTGTATTTTGTACGGAAGATTGAGTTCAATAACGGCCTTAATGTAGAAAAATTGACTAGATACATGTTTCATTAAGCCTCTGTGTGAATTTGGCATAAGCCTATTGTTGAATCATGAAATTTTATTTTTAACAAACATACTTTTCCATAAATAGTAAATAACAAGTAAAAAATCTTTAGCTGTGGCCGTGCCGTAAAATGAAATACGTGAAAGCCTTTTCAGATTTACAAAAGACTTGTCATCGGCTTTCCTTCGAACCTTCGAATACAGCAGCAGCGGCTAAATACCGTCATCTGTCAAATAAAGTGCCAGTTAGCGTTAAACGGGGATGATGAAAACGGCCTAATAAATCGATGAAAAATGGACTCCCTGCCTTGCAGTAATTTTTGTTTGTTTTCTTCGCGTGTTTTTGCATAGCTCCGAATGAATTTTTTGAAAAGTGTTGACTTTACTAAAACCGTAAGCTATCAGTAAAAAAACCGGTTTTTCGTATATTTTACTTTTACGAGCCTATAACTTTGTTGGTTATGAACCGATTTTTAGTTTCTTTCCGGGGCTTCTAAGAAGAGATTTAGACCTTTCCAACGATATGTACATATATCAAAGAGAAAAACATAACACAACTAAACCACTTTTTTCCACCTCTTTTCGGTCATAGTCAACTTTTTTATAGTTATATCAACCCTGCCCCGCTTACACTCAAAAGCGATAATAACCGTAAACAACGATAAACAGTATTCTGAGTAAACAGCAATATTGGTGGTACAGCCTCTCCCAACCTGAAATCCATTAGATATAGTAGAAGTAAGATTGACATAATGGGAACAGCATTGAAGTACATAGCCGGATCCCCTGAACATGAAGTTTTGAACATAACGAAAAATAACTTGCATAATTTGAACGATAATAATATCTAATAAACAGGTTATATAAATGATCTATTCGAAAAATATATAAAATGTTGAACAAAATTAGAAAAGACGATTATGTATGTATATTTTGATGGAAACTTTATAAAATTTACAAAACCAATTTAAGCTTATAAAAGAGGAAATAATAAAGATAAGATACGTCGGTTTCCGCGTTGTGCCATCATCAGTGTCGATTTTCGTTCTGATCTGTTGTTGTCGTTTGTCCTGTATTTAAAGTTCGTAGGTACATGAGCAGGTATTGTCAAAATTTATGCTTATGTATACTTAGTTAAGCGTATGTGCTTTGTGCTCATTCAGAACCGAGGGTGGTTTTTACTGATCGATTTGTGTGGCTGACTGAGGCAGGCAAAAGTCCATAATTTTAGTCGTTTGACCTTCTTTGTGGATTTGTTGTTTTGGTGCGTTAATTGTTTTGTGTTTATAAAAATCAACAAAACAAAATAAATATGATACGCCATTTAATGGGGAAAGAAAAGCGTAGTAAATTTTGTAGTATTAACCAAAGATAAAATCGAGTTTTCAATAAATACACTAAAAAAAGAAGAAGTGCCAATTAAAAATGCCGGGGAAGCATTAAAATTATCCAAAATAAATGTAAAGTAATGCTTTGAAAATTGTGTATATGGTAAAAGTACCTATAACATTAAAAGAAACATTTGAAAAAATTATAATACGCCCTGTGAAAATAATGAAAAATACTATTTGGCAAGGTCTCCTATTCGCCGTATGTGGGGTGCTTCAATCAAATTTTATATTGGAAACCATGGAAAGAGTTCAAATATTAAAATTTTACATAAATACGACACTCTTGTGAATTGCCCACATGATGAGGAAAACTCACAAGCGCTTTTTAATATTTTTTTGGCATTGCTTCTAGATGGTTAGACACCTAAAATCATATATGTAATACTCCTATATTGCTAATAGAAAATACTCGCAATGTGTTTTGAATTCGAAATCAAAACAAGACAGCCTAAAAAATTTTTGTGATTATAGCAGCATAAGTGTGACAAGAAAAAATTCTAATTTAGGTACATTCGATTATTGAATACAAAAACAAAAACGTTTAAACAGCAATATATCGGCACTCTGATGTTTGGAAATGTACCTAGCCTTTTGTAGCAATATAGGAGTATTACATATATGCCTAAAATGCATTTTCATAAACGTAAACTCTTTAGTATAAAAAAAAGAGGCATTTTCTTAATATGTTCCTAAAAATGCACAACCCAGTGTGCTTCTGATAGCTGAGCATAAACTCAATATCAGACATAATATACAACTGGTTCAGTATCAGTGGTTCAGTATCGTACTGACAGTGATGGAGGGGGTACTGCTATTTGTGTGAGGGACTGCTAAAAGTATGCAAAAATAAATACGTCAAACAAGCATTGAAAATGGTGCGATTGAAATAGAATTGCTAGGAGGCGAAAAAACTGATTTTGTGGCAATGTACAATCGGACCGGACTAAAATTAGCTTGCGAAGATTTTTCGAATGTTGCCAATGCAAACGGAAACAAATTAGCAAAATGGCTAGACAATCCTCACCTAATGCAAATAATACCCACTAAACTGCCTTCTATAATGGTTATTTTTTGTTTCTGGACTACTTTCTGGTATCTGCATACATCACAGTAAAATTCAATGAACAATTTCCCAATTCATTGCGAACCCTAGACTACGAATCTCATCACGACGCGGTTGAGATCAATATCGTAACGAGTGAGCTAACCAAAGTTCCTCGCATAATCATTCCATGGGATAGAACGAACATTAGACTTATGAACAGCATGCTGGATGAGGAGCTGGGAAAACATACACTTCCTAATAGACAGGAACGTGAGTGTGGAGGAAATTGATCAATGCATCAAAAACATGGAAAGCGTTTTTGAAAAGGCAACAGGGAAAAGTGTTCCAATGGTGCAGCTTAGAAAGAAATGCAACCTTAACCTGCCTCAGAGTATTCTGGATTTTATTCGAGAAATGAAAAAAATTAGGAGACAAACATATATATAGAAATATACATATATATAGAGCCTCAACGTAAATCTACCCTGATTGCCATCGGGAGAAATATGGACAAAATAACGGAGCTATTGGCAATGCACGAAGATGAGTATTGGGCCAATATGTTCAAGAATATAAAAATGGATAATAGATCCTATAGGAGAGTAAAACAACTCAGCGGAGTCAAATAAAAAATTGAAATACCATCGCTGGTTGATGAGAACGGTGCAGTAATAGAGAGTGAATTCGATAAAATTAATAAATTAGCTGACCAATCTGAAAAGGTTCACTATCAAAACTTGAACATAGGCTCCTCAATATATTCTGCTCACGTAAATAATAAAATGAAGGTATAAGGGGATACAATCCATTTTTAACTTTAATAACTCTCTCTCAGCAGATGGTTTGTCTCCAATTAACGAAATTGTTAGTTCTGATGTAAAAACTGAATATAAACAATTTATATCGCACAAAGAAACAGAGCTTTTGATGTGAAGGAAAAATAACAAAACAAGTAGCGGGGAGGATGGAGTACCTAACTTCATTCTGCGAAAAACTGGTCCAAACTTTTGGAAATTTATGGCAAGTCTATTCAATCACTGCTACAATCTTGGCTACTTCCCGGCCAAAAAAGAAAGCTACTATATTGGTAAGCTAGGACCTTGAAAAAGCTTTTGATACGACATGGATTGAGGGAGTAATTTACAAAATGTTTAAAAATTTTGGCTTTAATAAAAATATCTGTCGTATAATTCACAACTATTTATTAGGTACATCATTTTTCGTATACAGTAACAATGAAAATTCAATTGATAAAGATATAGTAGCAGGAGTTCCGCAGGGGTCGCTGTTGCGTCCGGTATTATTCAACTTATTCATGGCTGACTTACCGGAACCCAACGAGGACCTGTCTGTAATATTATATGCTGACAACATCCTTATTTTGTCTTCAAAAGCCAATCTAGTCAACGCTAGCGATGAAATAAATGAATATTTAATTGAACTACCTGACTATTTTAAGACGTGTAAATTAAAACTTAACCCCAACAAATGTGTTTGTACGACAGTTAGAGGTGTCAAAAAAGGCTGTATCGCTCTGCGCGTACGTATATCCCCACTATATCAATTGGCCAGGGCTGGATTAACAAGTAGGCAGAATAGGTAGTTGTCTGGGGCCCCGATTTTAGGTGGCCCCCGAGAAATGAAAAAGACTTAAAGTTTTCTTACAAACATAAAATTCTAAAGAGTGAAAGAAAAATATAATCAGAACTGCAAATAATTTTTACTCAAATAAATAAAACTCAATTGGCCGCATTCAAAAGGCGACGACCGACGAACTGGACAAGGTTCCTAAAAAGGACATTTCCGACTCATTTGAGAAATTGTATTAGCGTACAAAGAAGCGTATCGAAGTGAAAGGAGAGTATATTGAATAATAAAAAAGAAAAAAGGACGTGTGACACTCGGGGACTGCCGCGGTAAAGCTATTGCATATTATCAACTTATGCAATTATAATATTTATGCAACATTCTGTTTTCTTTGATATTAATTCAAGTTTTGCCTTTGATATTAATTCAAGTTACACTTTTTAACTTTAACATTCACTTTAACTTTAACTGTAACTTTAACTTTAGCTTTAACTTTAACTTTAACTTTCACTTTAACTTTAACATTCACTTTAACTTTAACTTGAATTTTAACTTTATTTTTAACTTTAACTTTATGATAGAGATCCAAATTTATGTATTTGGCCTGTTGCTAGCACCGAACTTTTTCGAACCTTTTCGAACCTTTTTTGACAAATATCCGTTACGGTTTTTTTGATTTAGTCGCCAAGCCCGCGATAAAATCTATGCAATAGATTAATTATCTCAAAATGTAAGTTAGCACCCAACAATAATCATGCAAACAGCAACAATAACAAAAGCGCTTCATAACAACAGCACAAAGTAAGCCAGACGCTGAATCAGCAAGTGAACACCAAGCTGCAATCATTCTCCCGGCAATGCGAAACTCGACTCTAATAATGAAAGCCGAGCATACCAGCAAACGGCAAATGCTAAGTCAACAGTATCACGGGCAGCAGCGTTGCGATTAGGGAAGTAGAGATAGGCATTCCGGTGCAGTCAACGAAAAGTTGTAATTCAGCCATAGTGGCTCATCTAACCTCTGACGTGTGTCAGGGAAATAAAGCTTGAAATCAAAATTAAACGTATTTCCATAATTTGTACACTGGTTGTTTTTATTTTGAAAAATTTCGATTATTTTTGGAAAAGAGGGTGTAGAAGCCTTCAAGTATATTTTGACTGCTATGCGTTCAGTGAGTAAGTTATTGCAAAATGAAAAAGCAGATTCGCAAACGTGTGCTTTTTTGTACGGATCGTTAGAAGAGAGCTTAGTTTCATTCCGTGAAAAGTTCAATGATTTTGAGGAAAAAACAAAACAATTATTACCTGGAGTAGGTTATACAGAATCGTAAAACGTACTCGTCGTAGAAAAAAACAACCTAATTACGGAAATGCTCCAGAAGTAGAATTTTCGCCTCGAGATGATTTTAGGACAAAAGGTTTCCTCGAAATCATCGACAATCTTCACAGTGAAAGTATATGGAAGTTTCAGAGAGATTTTCATTTCCCATCAAGTTTTCTCTAAGTGATGGAGACCTCCACGAAGCTATAAATAACTTGGTTATTTTTTATTCTAGAGATTTGGAAGAATTTTTCATTGAAATGAAACAATTCCAAAGTTACGTGAACTCCAGATACACTGATGCATAAAAAACAATCCTTCTCGCCTCGAGATGTTGGATATACTTTGCATTGAGTCGGATTTATTGAACAAAATCGATATTGATGATATAATTGATGAAATTGCAGAAAACAAATGTAGAACACGATATGTTTAAAATGTAGATAGTAACATTGTGACAATGAAATTTTTATGAAAGATATAAGTTTGTATTTTTTAATCGAAAAAAGAAGGAAACGGACGTGAAAAAAGGGCCCCCAAATTGATGGTTGCTAGGGCCCCGTTGAGTTAATCCGGCTCTGCAATTGGCAACGTGGCTGTCAAGCATGAAAAAAGTTTTAAATATTTGGGAGTGATCGTGGATGAATCCTTCAAGTTCATACGTCATGTACACTTTACATTGGCAAAGGCAAAAAAGATATATTTTATGTTTTTGAAAAAAAAGCAAAAGGTTTGAATAACAACATTAAATTAAATTGCTATAAACAGTTAATTAGACCTATCATAGCTTATGCATTCCCCATCTGGTTTGGAATTTCTTCATATCAGACTGAAAGATTGCATTAACAACAGTTACGGGCCATTCAGACATGGCTACAGACGAAGAATTTCGAATAAACTATTGTACGAAAAATATAAAATAGAACGTATAGATCAATTTATGATAAAAAATTGCTCTGAAATGTGTAAATAAATTAATGTTTTCCAAAAACAATCTTATAAAGAAATATTTGGAGAAGGAAAGCAACACAAACTTTCCGTTTGAGGGAATACACATACCCCTATCCATTTAAAAATACTATACAATTTAGAAATGAAAAGCTATTATTTTATCACAGACGATTTAATACTTTTAATTTAACAAATGGTGTATACAATATTAATAAAAATGATTTTAAGTTTAAATAAAGATTTTGAAAACTTATTAGCTGTAAGACTATTGTAAGTAGAAAAAAAACTGGCAACTCTGTGCGTGGTAAGACCGTCAATAAATATCGTCTGTGTTCTAACGGGACCGCCGTGTGAAGAACACGCGTTCGAAATTTGACTGCGGAAAAAATTGAGAAAAGGCGATATAAAATTCAAGTTTTTTAATTTTGCAACATAAATAAAATAAAACACGTCAATTTTAAACAGAAAATATGGATGTAGATGGCGAGGGGCAGGATAGGCCCCAAGCCAAAAAAATTCGGTCGAGAAGCACTAGTAGGGCAAGGAAGAAGAAAAGAGAAGAGGGATACATTCAAGAAGTATACAAGCAATAAGTAACGTCCAACATGGAGACCATTACACCACAAGGAAAACAGAAGGCAAGCCAACATTAACATACCCACATAATCATAAAGGGCGTTACATAGTCTATCTGGACAAAATATGCGGAAATAACGAAAGAAACCCCATTAATGCTATTAGCGTGAACAAACTTGTACTCAGCATGGGTATAACGGAGATCGAAAATGTGTGTAAAATAGGTTATGGACGATGCAAAATAACCTTCACAAACGCCGATACAGCGAACAAATTTAACAATGACACGCGTCTATTAATACACGAATACAAACCTCTAATTCTACCCAATTTTATATCCAGGATGGGTATAATCTTTGACATACCAACGGAGATAACGGAAGAAGAACTCCTTCGAGACATCATTTCGCCCATAAAAATAATAAAAGTGATAAGAGTCACAAGAAAAGAAACCAAAGAGAAAGAAGAAAGAATAAGCACGAAAAGAGTCAAACTAATTTTTGAAGGACTTGAAATACCTAAAGAGATTTCAATCGCACACACTAAAATTCAAGTAAAACACTTAATTTCTTTCGCACAATTTGCTCACAGTGTAGTGAGGAAACAAAAGAAGATCACAATTGCACACAACTCAAATGCACAAACTGTGACGGCAAACACAGTGCCACATTTAAAGAATGTCCAGCAAGGGTAAAAGCATATTCGATCAAAAAAATAATGACTCTAGAAAACCTCTCATTAGGAGAAGCCAGATCCAAATACTCGAGCATATTTGGAACCAGATTCGATATCCTTAAGGAAGACGAAAATTTCCATTTTAACAATTCAGCCGAAGCGGCGACACATTTACACAAACACTACCCACTAGCTAAAGTGATCAAACAAAATCTAACTAAAGCACCAGCGCAGGCTATAACGGAATTTTTATCACAGTGGTCAACAGATTATATCGATGAAAACACAAAAAATATAATTATTAAAGCAAGAGATGCATTTAAAAAAATAGATGCACTCAACGACCTAGCACGTTTAAAAACGGCAATAGAGTCATGAAAATACTACAATTTAATATACAAAGTTTAAAAAAGGAAAAATGTTTAAGTGACTTAAACTATGAACATTTTTCATTTGTTTGTTTCATTAGCATATTCTAAAGACATAGTTTAAATTTTTTATCCCAAAGCGGGGTTTTTCAAAGCAAAACAAGGTGGCTCAACCCGCAGCCAATACCTTGGAGCCCCCAGTGCTCGACCCCAATGAATACATACAAGGTGTAACAGGCGCATAGCCACCTCTCTCTAAATAAAATAATATACAGTCCACTTAAATAACAAATAATATAATAACAAAAAAACTATTCGCCCGTCGAATCACCAAAGCTTAGACAAAAACAACAAAGAACTACTAGAAAGAAACTTCAAATTGAAGTAGCAATACTTAGCGCAATTAAGATTAAAGATAATAATAGTACCAGTCTAAAAAACTTCAATTTTGTAGGGAAATATCGCGATGACGGGTACGGTGGAGTAGGTATATATATAGCGAAACACATAAAATTTTCCCTAATAAAATCAAACAGCCAAGCAGAAGTTATCGGAATTACAACACTTAACCTAAGAAAAACTTAAATATATTTAGCATATATTGTCCACCAAAAATGCCAAACACCGAATTCAAAACTGAAATGGAAAAAATATTTGTATAGGAAGAAACCTTAAATGTAAACAATAATTGGTGGTGATTTCAACTGCCAAAACGTGTTATGGGGTAGCATAACGACGAACACAAAAGGCAATACCTTAGAAGGAATTTCAACGGATTTAAATTTTCTTTGTATGAATAATGGACAAGCAACTTATAAAACCTTGACAGTATCTACACAACCAGGCATTACTTTCACAAACATAGAGAGTAGCAATAGCAAATGGTCCGTTCATCCCATAAAAATCCCTACTCAAAAAAAATCATAAGTTCTTGAGTATTAATAGAAATTTCCAATTGCACCATCGGAAATACCTTACGAGACATAATCAACACATACAAAGAATTAATAAACAAAAATACCATCAAAATACCGGAAAAAATAAATATGTACCAAAAAAAATGGTGGAACAAAGAATTAGACCGTCTATACGGAAAAGTTACGAAACATACAGAACATGGGGAAAACCTTAGTAAATTAACAGAGGCGCAAAAAGTACTACAAACAGAAATAACAAAACAAAACAAAAGAAGTATGGAAGAAAGTCAACATGATAAAGAAATATTCATGTCAGAAACGAACCAACAACAGCTTGAAGCTAATAGCCAACAGTACCAACGCTGTACCAAATAGTATACCACTCATTGAAACAATTGTCCCAAATGAAATACCGGAAATATCCTGGGAGTATTTTAAAGAATTTTTACAGCACCTAAAACCAGATTCGGCAAAGGGAATGGATAATATTTCATACAGAATGATAATGAAGCCTGAGGAAAAAGAACAAAAAAACCTTTTTTAAAATTCTGAAGGACATATGGGACCAAGGAGAAATCCCAGTGTAATGGAGAAAGATAAAAATAGTACCAATCCTAAAACATAACTAAGATCCAGATGAAATTACCAACTACAGACCAATTTCCCTATTGTGCACTTCTTATAAAATGGTAGAAGGACTATTAAAAGCACACTTAGACAACCATGTAGAGAACTTAGAATTACTACCACCAAGATCTTATGCATTTAGGAAAAAAAGAGCAACAACCATTTGTATAAACGATGTCCTAAATACGGTACTATTTTACAACAGTAAGGGTTGGCAAGTAACCGGTACATGTATTGATATTGAAAAAGCCTATGACAACGTAAACATCCATAAACTCTCATGCATCTTACAGGAAAAATACATACCATCAAAGATAACTAGTTGGATAGGCAACCTCCTATCAGAACGTACACTACATTTGGGAAACCAAACAATCACAGCAAACAAAGGACTCATACAGGGAAGTGGTCTAAGCCCACTACTCTTTACCATCTATATGACCAGCTTACACGTAATCAACGATCCGAATACAATACTCTTTCAATTTGCAGATGACTTTTTTATAGTAACCTTTCACAAAAATTTTAACAATGTCAAACAAAAAATGCAATCCAAACTACTAGAATTCGGTCTTGGATCTGAAATTAAATCTCAACAAAAGTAATACAATACATTTCAATTCCACAAACCTCCAGCTGTACATACAAATTAGCAACACACCAATAAATCAAGTCAATTCAATTAAATACTTAGGAAGATATATAGCCAAAAACAACTCGGCCAACCTACACGTTAACGAAATATTAGACAAAGTAAACAATGTAACTTCTTGAAAATACTTAGCGGATGCAAATTTGGTATTAACCCAAACAAGGCAATACAGCTCTACAAAGCATTCGCCAGATCCAAAATTGAATACGCAGCATCTTCGTTCGACTTATCAAAAAAAGCGCTAGCAAAATTAAAAAGTTGTGGAAATAAACTGCTAAGAAAATGTCTAGGATTAATTAGATCAACACCGACTCATGTAGTATACCACCTAGCTACAGAGTTACCAGGAGAATTCAAACTCAAACTAGCGACTGCAAAAGGATTGATTAATATGCTGGCGTATGATATACCAGCAGCAAACCTAATATTAAACGAACACATCACCTATTCCACTAGCTATACAACTGTCTTCCATGTATATTATATATTTTTACAAAAAAAATTGAAAAAAATCCGTAATTATTGTTCGTTATCTTTGAATATGCAGAACCTAGCAAAAAGTGTTGTATGCGCAGTTTATAGCAAATTTTATTACCTTTTAAAAGCTTCAAACTGTTTTGAAATTGCTCAATTCGTTCTTGAGATATATATGATTAGGTGGACCCTTTTTTTTTTGAAAAAACGGTTATTCGTAAATATCTCAAAAACTTTACCATAGAATTAAAAATAACCTTGATTTTCGGAATCAGGGGGTGATTTTACATAGGAATTTCATAATGGCGTCTCTGGTGCATTTTGGCTGTAAACCAGTGTAATTAAATTACTACTAAAACCACTATATATTAATAAAAGACAAGAGAGGCAAGTATCATTAAATTTTAGTGCTGTGAATTGTGATATACACTTGAAGCGTCATTTGGCAGTGTCATTAACAAAGTTAAAACATAAAAAAAATAAATTTTACATTCTGAGACACATACATACACTATTCAAACATTATTATTGCGCCAACAATTAAGCGAAAGACGACAAAGGTAATTGCCAAATCACCACTAAATTTTCCCCAGGAACAGGGTTGCCAATCAACTGACATATATTAAGGTGACCAGGTGTATCGAGAGTTCCAAATTTTACTTTAATTCGCATTGGTCACGTCCAATTGCTATTATGCTTTACACTGCTCCTCCTGCTGCTCCGAAACGTCGCTTGAACAAAGGTTCTCCCACACCTAAGACTCAGAAAATTGATGAGGGTACAGTTGTCACCCTAACAGCTGTATATAATACACTGAAGGAAGTAGAGTCGAAGGTACAGCAATAGACTGATCAGCTACGTGTATTGATCGAGAGTGTCTTACAGCGAATTGGTTAGGTGGAAACCAAGCTCACAAAACGGATCGAAGCGGAGATTTCGTCGCTTTAGAGAGTAGATCGACTCCTGACATTTCTGCTGACGCTGTCGCCTTCGACGTTCCGTTCAAGGTAGGAGAAAACCTTAAAAGCATCTTCAACCTTGTTTGTCTGTCCATTGACTTCCAGTCTCCACAAATTAGAGATATTTTTCGGACTAAGCTCCCGTGAGCTGGAGTCAATGCAGCAATCATCATTAAATTTCATTCACCTCTGGATAGGAATCGTACCCTTCGTGCTTTTGGCGACTACCGTAGGCGTACGAAATCCGTCGTTACCTTGGCATCTCTTGGAATACAGGGTAATTTAAATCCACATGAGAGCCTTCCTAGGGAAAAGCGCATTCTTCTTCTAGCAGCTATTAAATTGCGGCAAGAGACAAGACAAAGATCTCATGTGAAGAGGATCTGGAGCAGTTTTGCTAGTCCTAAGTTTATATATTTGTTTATCGTTCAGTGACGACGACGACAATGACAATAAGGGTGATTGTCACCGAAAAACTGTGCCGGAAAGAGTTAGCCAGATAAAACTCGAAAACGCATCTGAAAACGATAACAAAATGATCATATGTCGTTCAGTTTGTGGCAGTGAAAGTATTGTTTACGATATTCGCAAATAATAATGCTGGCGAGTCTTAAGCAAATCATCTTATAGGTTTTTGACACTGTGTATCGTTCTCTGCTCCCTTGCGAGTATTCCTGCATACATTACCGCTAGTGATATACGGTAAATAAATTTTATCTCGCTCTTTGTTCGCGTACCAGCTTTTTTACAAGTTTTTTGCGATAAAATAAAATGTGTATCTTCCTTTGTTCACATATGAGCTATATTTGAATTTGGTCTGCTAGAACAGTGATCATATGGCCTTTCATAAACTACAGATATACACGTATGTAGCCAAATCCAATAAAAGGTACATACAAAAGAAATACATAGTGCTGCAGACATTGATGCGTTATCGGTAACCATGTAACAGCTGATTCGACCAATCTTATGGGAATCAATGTAATCGATTATTGGTGCCATATCGTAACGCTAAGGTCGTAACCGTATCGTAGCCAACCAACTGGTTTTTGGGGTTACGTCATGCCCATAACCTAAAAATATATGAGTTGGTGAATTTGATAACTTTTTGTTGATTTTATTAATTGTTTTGGATACGTTATGACTAGGAGACTTATTTTTTGTGGAATATGTTTGCAATTTTTTGCGTTTTCTTCATTTTTATGAAATTTTCACGATTTTTAGCTTAAGACACCATTATTCGATAACAATGTATCGTATAGGGTTACGACTACAGTGATACGACAAACGGCACCAATGACTCCGCTTTAAGCAACTATTCGAGGCGGCTGGATGCTGGGCGAAATAGGTGAGCGAGGCGGAATGAGAGTACAAAAGCAGCGCAGTTGTAGCGATGCACGGTGGGGTATTTGATTAATCTAGCGGGGCGAAATTAAAACAGCAGTTATTTCTGTTCAAAAAGTGGTTGCCTTACTTCATTGTTATGAAAGGAAATATTTGACAGTAAATTCACGGTGTTTCGCGCAGAATTATTATGGTTCGGTTCCCCGGTTTCGGATGGGGCGGGGTCATTTTTTGGCATTACATGAGATATGTCAATATGGGTATCAAAGGAAAGATATTTTACTCCGCATTTCTATTGACAATTTTAAGTAGGGTTGCCAATTAGCGTTGCCGCCTCACCTTCTTTTTTATATTTCTTTGTATATCCACTACCATCTCGGAAACGGCTTAACCGATTTGAGTCAAGTTTGGTACATCGATATAGTATTACATTTTAAGACTTTACACCAAGGTGTTGCCACTGAGGATGTTTTCACAAGGTTGCTACCTTTTTCAAGTTAAAAAATATTCCATTAAGGGTATTAGTATCTTACAATATTGATCACCAGTCAAAAAATTGCGGGTATGCGCAGCCGTTTTTGTTATTAAACCTTGAAACAAACACAAGCTTATGTATCGCCAAAATTTTACTGACATGATATGCCATGAAAAAAAGATATATCTTTTTGTTTGCAAGGTTTTTAAAAAATTTAATATTGAAAAGTAGTAGTATTACAAGTAGAATAACTCAGTTAAAACATGCGGTATAAAAAATCTAACATATGAATTAGAAACACATTTACCTGTCCTAAAATAAAATGTAACTAGATTTGATTAGGGCTAAACAAGTGAACAAGTATTTAGGTTAGAAGGGCATATTGCTTTTTAATCCAAAAATCCAGTGAACTGCACACAATTTTTATACAACTTTAGATGTGCGCGGTTAGCTCCGTTGACGTTGCAGATGGGTTTTGGGGCATGTATACTATTCAGTGGACATCTAGGAACGCGAGGGAGTATATTAAAAAAATTGGAATATTTTTAAAAATTGACTTTTGGCCAGCGTGCGATGGTCAATCAGTTTGATTTTAACACGCCATAAGTGAAATATGTGAGTGATCTGATAGTGAAGTGTGGCATTACCAGAATAAGCCTTACGTACAAGGTATTTGTATTTATGTATATACCAGAATGAGTTTCACTTTATATGCACTTTTTATGCATAACCAAACATTGATCACACACAGGCAAGTCATAAGGGCATAGATAAGTTATGTTGAACTCAGCGGGGAGTCGTATCTGTTTACAGTTGCTAAAGTGCGGAAGTTACCCACCGACGTGTGCCGTACGTACGGACGTTTGTCGTACGAAACACGTTTGACCGAACCCTCAAGCCCGTAGGAATCAATGTGTGCGTTCGTGTACATGTACATAACATATTTGTGTGTGTATTGTTTAGAGCAAAGCACTGTTACCATTGACCAGTTTGAATGCATGTTTATGGAAATATCAACTTTTTCCATTTTAATTTTTGATGTTGTAAAAGGCTGGAATTAATATAAAATAAATATAAATATATTGCATATTTATAATCTGCACTTTTATATAATTATTTCAAATTATTTTCACAATTATTCAAACTTTAATTAGGTGTTTTTGCATAAAACAGCAACGGTCAAAAATTAGCGCACAAAAGTTTACTAGGAAACTCTGTCTAGGGAGGGAGCGATGAGCTGACACATTCTTGCGGAAAAAATCAAAATTGTTTTGATTTCTACGTTCCGGACTACGTACGTACGGGCGTTGGACGTCGGTGAGTTTTCGTTTGCATTGCACATTCATAAGACAGGTCGTGTCAGCTGACACGTTTTTATACCTTGCATGAAAATGAAATGGTATATTAATTTCGTCACGAAACCCAAAATTGTAAGTCCTTAAAGGAAAATAGATAGACCCACCATTAAGTATACCGAAATAATCAGGATGAAGAGCCGAGTTTATTTAGCCATGTCCGTCTGTCCGTCTGTCTGTTTGTATGCAAACTAGTCCCTCAATTTTAGAGATATCTTGATAAAATTTGGTGAGCGGGTGTATTTGGGTGTCCGATTAGACATTTGTCGGAACCGGTCGGATCGGACCACTATAGCATATATCCTCCATACAACCGATTTTTCAGAAAAAGAGGGTTTTTGTCATATCTTCCTCAATTTAAATCTCTTAAGCTTCAAACTTCACCATATACTTTCGTATATATATTATATATCCCCCACAACCGATTGTTCAGATAAGAAACTTTTCGTAATTACTGCCCTATTTTAAGAGGCTTCAAATTTCAAGGAATGCTTACGTATATAGTATATATTGTTGTGTAAAAAAATCATAGAGATCGGTGATATATATAATATATACATATATGATGGTATATATGTTAGCACGACACACATTCAAAAGATATTTATTCAAAGCTTAGAAATACAAGAAGACACCACATTCCACAGAAAAGTAAATAAAGTAAAGCAGCGTACGGAAATATGACTCCTTGAAAATAAGCAATTGGGAATGCAACAATTGATGAGAAGCACACCGTCAGCAAAAGGCCATCTGCAACAAGCGATGGAAATCGTCAAGCGAGTGCTCGGAAATAAGCAAATGTGAATGCAACAATTGATGAGAAGCGCACCGTCAGCAAAAGGCCATCTGCAACAAGTGATGGAAATCGTCAAGTGAGTAAAGCAACAGAAGAGGCAGTGGCACAGCTGAGTAGAAGAGCAAGTTAGATTTAAGTAATAACAAATTTTGTAAAGTTAGTCTTAAGTTGAAGTTGAATGAATAAAGGAGCTAAGCTCCCGAAAATATATTTTTTTGGAAACTTAAATGTGAAATAAGACAACTGGCGGCCGAGCAGGGACCAGCAGGAGTGTCGGAAAGTAGTAGTGCCTGAAAACCAAAAAGTAAGGCCACGCGAGTGACGTATATAACAAAACGATAAAAGTGCCTGAAAAATAACAAGTAAGGCCACGCGTCTACAGCGCCACCGGGAAGTGGAATAAGCAGTACGACCGAGGTACCCAAGTACTAGGAGGGAAAAGGACGAAAACCGAAGCGGCGAAAACCCCACATTCAGCGCTGGACTCTTCTGTAAGACTAGTTTTTAAGATATCCGTAACAAAGTGAAACATTCTAATCTTGTGAATATTAAAAATTTAGGGAAAACTAAACAAAAAAAAAATAATAAAGGGTAAAAGAAAAATAAACTTACTGTGAAATTTATAAAATGAACAAAGAAAGTGAAAATTATTAGAGAAAAAGTCGTTGAAACTTGGAAAGTATTTAAACGAAAATTTTAGTTATAAATTCCGAGAAGGAAAAATAAGTGAATAAACTTTGAGAATTTATTGAGTATTTGAATATGTTGGTTAAAAAGAAAACTTAAAAATTGTATTGTCGAAAGAATTGATTGAACGATTTTGAGAAGGTTCTTATAATATCGTTGAAACAAGTGTATTGCTAGAAAGGCAAAAGGGAAATTAAAAATTCATACGGTTCAAAGGGAATTTATTACTAAATAAGAAGAAAAAAATTGGTAAATGCCTTACGAAGTTGATAACATATACTAAATGTGCAAAAACGTATTAAATCAGTGAATCATGCAGGGGATTAATTAATTAAAAGAGTCAATAATTTATGCGAGGGAACTTTCCTTCTTTTCGAATAATATCGAAGAACAAAGGTAATAAAACACATAGTTAAAATGCCAGGTACAGCAGAGCAGTTAGTGGAACAACTAAACCAGCTCCGGCTAGATTACGGAGGGGCTAATCCTGAAAATCCTACACATCCTGTCGCCCCTAACCCTGCTACTAGTAACCCCACCTTCGTTGAAACAATTTTGCGCGAGGTGCTCGACCGAATTAGTCAACCTAACGTTACTTAATTTAGTGGTCACGATTGTAACGTAGCCCTGAGCACAGTGAATATGAATGACTTGGACAGGATTCCCGACATGGTTAAATGTGGGAATGTGGGAATTTTCGGGTAAGCCGGGAGAATTCAGCTCCTGGCGAAAGAGCGTAGATAGAATTTTAAAAGCATATGAAGCATTGAAGTACACGCCTAAGTACTTTTCAATCCTTCACACCATACGACATAAAATTGTTGGCGATGCCGACACTGCTCTGGAGTCCTACAGTACTCCACTCGACTGGGTCCAAATTCGTAAATGCCTCATGATGCATTATTCGGATAAGAGGGATATTGGTACCCTCGAATACCAAATGACTACGTTGGCCCAGCGTAACGATGATATTCCGACCTTTTATCAAAAGGTGTATCAACACCTTTCACTTATTCTAGATAAGATATCATGCCTGGATCTTGGCGACGAGTCCATAAGAACGATGACAAACTCGTATCGGGAGAAAGCTCTCGATACATTTATTAGGGGACTTAACGGCGATTTACCTCGACTTCTTAGTATTCGAGAGCCCGCAACCTTGCCTCAAGCCCTTCATCTATGCCAAAAGCTAGACAACATGGCTTTCCGGATGAACCACGCACATAACGTGCATAAATCGTTAAATCAACCACCACCGCGAACTCCACGACAGACTGCAACAAATCACCGACCCTTCTATCCCGAACTTACCTATGCGGCATCCCCGTAGCGGTATAATTATCATCCAAGACATATGAACAATTACAAAAATCGACCATTCAACACGAAACCCCGAATCCAACCCAATCGGAACGGTCCAACGAATTATTATAATCGACCAGATTTTAATTTCCAGCCTAACACTGGCTTCGGCACACGCCCTCAACAACAATATAATCCGGGATTCAATAACCGTTCCAATCTACCCCAAAAGCCACCAGTCCAATGGACGTGGACCCCTCTCTACATTCTAGACAAGTTAATTATCAAAATAGATCCAGTCCTAATCAAAATACTCAACCGCCGAAGCGGCCACTCTCATCGCAACATACGCGCCCTCCTAACAAAATGCAACGCAACTTCCACGCGAACGCTGGGGCATCTGACGGAAATACTTACCTCACGACTCCGGATCCAAACCAGATTTATTGCAACAATCCTTATGACGACTATTACGGAGCAACGCAACAACCGGACGGAGCTCCCGAAGGACAAATTAACTTGACTACCAGCGAACAAAATCACGCCAATCCCGACTTGATTAATTTTTTAGACTAACTCCGCCTTCGCTCCCTTACTACAAATTTACATCAAGGCGCGGGGACTCATTGGATTTCCTGATCGATACGGGATCCAATAAAAACTATATTCAATCCACTAGTATAAGAAACCCAATAAACCATTTAAGGTGGAATCAGTCGCGGGTACTATAGAGATTACCCACCATGCATTTATAGATATCTTCGGACCAAACGTAGAAAAAATCAAATTCTTTATTCTGCCACCCCTGAATTCCTTTCATGGTATTATAGGCAACGACACCTTGAGGAAACTAAAAGCTGTCATAGACACTGAGGGAAGCACAATGACTATCTTTCCGAGGATCGTTATCCCACTACAACAGCGAATACCCCAGCAGGTTAATAATGTCAAATTGGAAATACCACATCTCTCTGTAGAACAACAACGAAACATAAACAATATTAACATGCGGTGCCCAAATTTGTTTTCCGACCCCGATGAAAAATTAACATTCACCACTCTAGTTAAGGGCGAAATCAGGACTACTACCGACAAACCGGTGTATTCCAGACCTTACCCTTATCCCATGGCCCTAAAAGAAGAAATCGAACGACAGGTAGAAGAACTTCTTGATAATGGTATCATTAGAAGATCAAAATCACCTTACAACTCGCCCGTCTGGATTGCTGACAAGAAGACGGATGCCTCCGGTGAGAAGAAGTACCGAATGGTGATCGACTATCGAAAATTTAATTCGGTCACTATTCCCGATAAGTACCCCATACCGGAGATAAACGAGGTCATAGCGAACCTGGGAAACAACAAACTATTTACTGTCATTGACCTTAAAAGTGGATTCCACCAGATACCACTTCGAGAGTGCGACATAGAGAAAACAGCATTTTCCGTGAATAACGGGAAATACGAATTTCTACGACTACCATTTGGACTTAAGAACGCTCCGTCGACATTTCAAAGAGCTCTGGACGATATCCTTCGAGAACACATTGGCAAAAGATGTTACGTTTACATTGACGATGTGATAATATTCGGAAAGGACGAAGAAGAGCATTTGAATAATGTCGAAGTAGTATACAAAACTCTAGAGAAGGCTAATATGAAAATACAATTGGATAAATGCGAATTCGCAAAAGGAGAAGTTGAATTCCTAGGATACGTTGTTGGGTCTGAAGGAATAAAAACCAACCCTAAAAAGGTAGAGGCCGTATCACGATTCCCAATTCCCCGCAATTTGAAGAAATTAAGGTCTTTCCTGGGAATGTCAGGATACTACAGAAGGTTCATAAAAGACTATTGTTACGAATATTAGCAGAACTAAGGGGTGCTGCTATCTCTAGGCCGATGCTAAGCAGTGACGTGAATTCACATCAATAATTCAATCATTATGTATTTACATAAACGAAACAATAATTGCGTCTACTTATATGTACCATGTACGTATACGAGCAGCGGAGAGTCAATGCACAAACACATGCATATATCTGAGATACTCCTGAAAGTATGCAATGAGAGAAGCTATAAAATCGTGCAATTGTAGTTACAGCTGAAATGTTTGAGAGCTGATGGCAACTAGTAGATTCTGGAAGCGCCTAGAAGATGCGAACGTTGAAATCAGAGAGTATAAAAGGCAGCAAATGTAGAGGAGCTGGAATTCAGTTTGATTTGAGCTATCAAGCAGTTATTGATTAAGCACGCAATCTGGCGGGCAAGAGTAGAGTTTCATTTGAGCTATCAATCAGTTTGGTTACTAAGCAAGCTATTCGTTGCACAGTTTGAGTGTTATTGTGAAGTACTTTAATAAAGGCCATTTTGTATTATTACATACTGGAGTTATTTATTCAACAGTTTAGTGATTCGAACTTAGCGGAGGGTGGCAAATAAGAAGATTTGCAAGTAAGATCGTTACAATTGGTGTCAGAAGAGGAATTGTTGAATAAATTCCAGAGTTGCAGAGCACAACAAGGACATGGCGAAGTTAAGTGAATTAAGGATCCAGCAACTGAAAAAGGAGTTGGAAGCCCGTGGAGTGAATACAACCGGCCATAAACTCGAACTTCAGGCAAGACTACGACAGGCAATGGAATTAGAAGGAATTGACGTGGAGGAGTATGACTTTCATCTTGATGGCGAGGAAACAACAAAAATGGAAGAGACAGTTACGCAGACAGTTACGAGCACAGACTTGAACATGATTTTGGCTGCAATATCTGCTCAAACATCGACAGTGGCGTCTCAACTGGAATCGCAAAAGACAGATATAACATCTCAACTGGAAGAACAAAAGACAAGTATAGCATCCCAACTGGAATCCCAAGAGACACGAATTACATCAAAGATGGAAAAACAACTGAAAGAACAAGAGGCACGCATAACAGTACAACTCGAAGCGCAGGAGGCGCGTATATCATCAAAACTCGAAGCGCGTATGGACGAGAAAACAACGCAGTTTGAGGAAAAAATCGAAGCCAAGGTGGATGCTTTGAGAGGTCGTATACAGGAGTTGCAAATGAATCGCCCAGCTGTTTCAGCGAGTAATCCAAAGGTAAAAACACTATCCTTTGACGGTTCTGTTCCTTTCCAGGTGTTTAAGATTCAGTTTGAGAAGACCGCAGCAGTGAACAACTGGAGTGCTGAAGATAAAGTTGCTCCACTATTCATGGCGTTGAAAGGGCCTGCAGCTGAGATTTTACAAACCATTCCAGAGGGCGAACGGAACTGTTATGAAGCATTGATGGGCGCTCCAGAGAGACGATACAGAACTGAGCATAGGAGACAGATATACCAAATGGAGTTGCTGAACCGCTTCCAGAGGCCTGGTGAAACATTGCAAGAGTTTGCGTCGGATATTGAAAGGCTAGCACATTTAGCGAATGCGGACGCACCCGTGGAATACACTGAAAGGGTAAAGATTCTGAGCTTTATAAATGGCATACGGGACGCCGAAACAAAGCGAGCTACATACGCAAACCCAAATCCAACATTCGCAGAAACGGTGTCGCAAGCTCTGATTCAGGAAACAGCGTCGCTTCTGTGTAAGCCAGTTTTCAAAGCACGCCGTGTGGAGGTAGAAAGGCCAGAGTGGGTAGACGCAATATTGGAGGCGCTGAAAGGATCGCGGGAAGTCCGGTCACATTGCACGTCATTGCGATCTTGGTCCTAATAGTTCCAAAAATGGGGGTGGCCGTAAACGCAAAGCTGGAGGAGATGAGCAAGAGCGAGTAAGAGGTAGAGATCGAGAGCTAGATCCAGCTGTTGAATGCCCTGTGATATCTGTGTTGCAAATTGGTAGAAAATCGAGCAGTTTTACCGTCAGAGGGAATGTGGATGGCAACGAGCGTGTACTGACTGTATATACGGGCGCATCTCATTCCTTTATTCGATCTGATTTAGTCAACAGGAGAATAAAACCGTTACCTGGAGCAAGGTTGCGTACGGTCACATGCGAGTATAACCAAGTCCGGGGAGAAGTGATCTGTGAAGTCTTAATTGGGAAGGTCATGGTTCAAGCCAGCGCGCACTACTGTTGTGAAACGTCCAGACTATAATGATGATGCAGTCAATCCGTCAAGTGCAAGCTCTGAGAAGAAGTTCATTGGCCAAACAACAGAGTGCGAAGGAAAGATCAAGAATAATGAGTAGTAAGATGAAACGCAGGTACAATGAGAACAAAAATTCGAAAGGTTTCTTGGAAGGAGATTTGGTACTGTTATACAACCCTCACCGGCGGAAAGGTGTTCCATCCAAGATTCGGTGCAGTTGGGAAGGCCCGTACAAAGTTGTGAAGAAGATCAGTGATACCATCTACCGCATACAAACACCTGGGAAACCACCGAGTAGAAGAGTGGTACATCTGGAGATGCGATGGGGACGATCAGACTTAGGTGGAGGGCAGTGTTACGAATATTAGCAAAACTAAGGGGTGCTGCTATCTCTAGGCCGATGCTAAGCAATGACATGAATTCACATCAATAATTCAATCATTATGTATCTACATAAACGAAACGATAATTGCGTCTACTTATATGTACCATGTATACGAGCAGCGGAGAGTCAATGTACAAACACATGCATATGTCTGAGATACTCCTGAAAGTATGCAATGAGAGAAGCTATAAAATCGTGCAATTGTAGTTATTCAACAGTTTAGTGATTCGAACTTAGCAGAGGGTGGCAAATAAGAAGATTTGCAAGTAAAATCGTTACACTATTCAAGGATAGCTAAGCCCTTGACCGCACTCCTTCGAGGAGAAGCCGGCAATGTCTCAAAAAGACAATCTAAGAAAATGGATATAGAACTCAAGGAAGATACCATCGAAGCATTCAACAGGATAAAAACCGCTTTGGTATCAAGAGATATTACACTGGCTCACCCAAATTTTAAGAGGGATTTTGAGCTCACAACAGACGCATCCGATTTTGCCATCGGGGCAGTCCTCTCACAAGATAATCGGCCGATAACATATATCTCTAGGACACTTAACAAGACCGAAGAAAATTATACAACCAACGAAAAAGAAATGTTGGCCATAATTTGGGCATTAAGTACTCTAAGGAGTTACCTTTACGGTTCAAATAAAGTTAAAATAATCACTGATCACCAACCTCTAACATACGCCCTTAGTCATATAAACGCAAATAGCAAAATGAAACGTTGGAAGGCAATATTAGAAGAGTATAACCACGAAATAGGTTACAGATCAGGAAAATCGATGAAAGCTCGAATCATAACTTGATACCCTGTGCAGAGGTGCCTAAAAATGTCTTTAAAAACCAAATCTTTTTCAAACAGGCGGACACAGCCTCCTACCAATTCAAAATTGTTTTTCCAACTATTCACCGCCATATAATCGAGGAACCACAATTTAACGAGCAAAATATTATAGGATACTTCAAAAGATACTTGAACCCATCAGTAGTTAACGGAATTCATACGGACGAAAGAACAATGGGAATGATCCAGAGTATTTACCCACATCATTTCAGCAGTATTAAGTGTAGGTACACGCAAAGTCGAGATATCGTAAACGAACACGAACAAGAAGTTATCCTAAAGGAACACTTACGAGCCCATAGAAACGCGACGGAAAACAAAACGGCCAGGTCGAAAGATTCCACTCCACTTTAAGCGAAATAATGCGTTGCATTAAGGAAAATGGTGGTCATAGAAATTTCGAGGAATTGTTGGAAAGGGCAGTGTCAGAATATAACCACTCAATCCATTCGGTGACACGAAAAAGGCCAGTCGACTTGTTTTTCGGGAGAAACGTTACATTTACACCCGATGACATAGAAAAGACAAGACGTGAAAACCTACATAAGCTGGCGCAAAAGCAAAGTAAAGACATCGAATATCACAACAGGAAAAAACAGATTGCGAATTCTTACCTGCCAGGACAGGTAATTTATGTAAAAAAATAGAAGATTAGGAACTAAGTTAAGTAAGTTATATAGTAAGGAAGTAGTTAGGGAAAATAGGAATAGTACAGTCATAACAGAGAAAGGACAAATAATACATAAAAGCAGGATACGAAACTAACGACCAAAAACATTTCATTACAGACTACTTCTGATAAAATTATGCCTCGCTGAGGTCCAAATACTAGATTACTCAAACTCACAACTAATCACTATAGAAAAAGGAATGACAAAGCTACAGACCGGAAAGTTCCGGATAATACATGAAATTGACATCGAAAAATATGCCGAAATCCTCGATCATATTGAGTGAAAAGCGGAAATCCTAGCCAAAAACCCAAATTAGCCCTTTCTATCCCACCTAATATCTCAAATAAAAATACACATAAGTAACTTAAAAACACAGAAAAAATTTAAAAGATCACTGAATTTCTTGGGTAGCGCCTGGAAATGGATTGCCGGCAGTCCGGACCATGAAGATCACGAAATAGTTTTAAATAAAGTGAAAAATGCCCTTGAGAATAACAACAACCAGGTCCTTACCAATAAGCTTACAATCGAAAAAATTAATGAAATTACAAATATTATAAACCACATATTAAAAGAGGTTCAAAAAGGAAAAAAAGAAGAGATGGAATTATTTTTAAAATTAAAATACAAATTGGAAATTCTGAAAGAAGAAATTGTAAATATTGTGTACGCAATACATTGGGCAAAAGCCAACATAATTAATTCATACATATTGTCAAATCAAGAAATAAATATTGCAAAAACAATTTTCGACAGAGATAATATTCTTTTCGTTAATTTGGACGAAGCTCTGGAATTCGCAGAAAAAAAATAGCAACTAATGGAAAATTGATAATCTATATTATGAGTCTACCCACGGTAGAAGACCAAATTTGTAAAGTAATAGAAATAAAAGCAGTAAAAAAGAATGGACAAATTAATAGACAAAAGTTTAACTCAATTCTCAGTTGCCAAAATAATACATTTGGAATTAAAAAGGATTTTTTTTATTTATTTTTTAATTAAAAATGATTGCAGAGCATATAACTCCTTACGAATATGTCCAAAAAATAGGTTAGTAGATTTAAGCAAAGAATACCGCATAAGCAATCTTTTAAAAAGCCGCCTGCCAAACTGCACCTTGACCAACAGCCAGCATATCCCGGAAGTCGAACAAATATCACCGGACATCCTATTCCTGAATGACTTTAAAGGAAACATACAGTTAAACGAAGATCTTATACCACTTGACGGTACTTTCCTTATTCATTTTAATAACGCTTCAATAAAAATTAAAGGAACAAGTTTTTCTAATGCGGAGATACTTTCAAGCAAACCCCTTCCTGCTATACTCCAGCCAGTTTCGGCATCAACCAAAAGCGAAGAAATACTCTCCCTGCAAATGCTAAAGCAGCTAAACCTAAACAATACAAAACAGATAGATTACGCAGAATCAGCTAGTCGATTAAAGCATACCATTAGCATCAGCCCATTTTCAATAATTCTGATAATCATTATCGTATTCCTCACAAAATCAATGCTGTCAAAAAAAAGGGCCGGCGAAAACGGTCTATTGAACTAACAGAAGCCGCAATGGACGGACTCAGGGGGGAGCTGTTAGCACGACACACATTCAAAAGATATTTATTGAAGGCTTACATATACAAGAAGGCACCACATTCCACAGAAAAGTAAATAAAGTAAAGTCACGTACGGAAATATGACTCCTTGAAAATAAGCAATTGGGAATGCAACAATTGATGAGAAGCGCACCGTCAGCAAAAGGCCATCTGCAACAAGCGATGGAAATCGTCAAGCGAGTACTCGGAAATAAGCAAATGTTGCATTCAACAATTGATGAGAAGCGCACCGTCAGCAAAAGGCCATCTGCAACAAGTGATGGAAATCGTCAAGTGAGTAAAGCAACAGCAGAGGCAGTGGCAGAGCTGAGTAGCAGAGCAAGTTAGATTTAAGTAATAACAAATTTTGTAAAGTTAGTCTTAAGTTGAAGTTGAATGACTAAAGGAGCTAAGCTCCCGAAAATATATTTTTTTGGAAACTTAAATGTGAAATAAGTTAACCTATATAGTATATATATTTTTTTTTTGCAATTTCAGCCCCATTTTAACAGCTCGAAGCTTCAAATTTCACCAAATGCTTACGTGTATAGCATATACTGATGTCTGAAAAAATCATTGAGATCGGTGGTATACATAGTATATATCCCCCACAACCGATTGTTCAGATAAGAAACTTTTCGTAATTACTGCCCTATTTTAAGAGCTAGAGGCTTCAAATTTACACGAATGCTTACGTATATGGCATATATTGTTGTCTGAAAAAATCATAGAGATCGGTTGTATATATAGTATATATCTCATACAACCGATTGCTCAGATAAGAAACTTTTCGCAATTTCTACCGCATTTTAACAGCTATAAGCTTCAAATTTCACCAAATGCTTACGTGCATACCATATATTGATGTCTGAAAAAATAATTGAGATCGGTGGTATACATAGTATATATCTCATACAACCGATTGTTCAGATAAGAAACTTTTCGCAATTTCTACCCCATGTTAACAGCTATAAGCTTCAAATTTCACCGATTGCTTACATATAGTATATATTGTTGTGTAAAAAAATCATAGAGATCGGCGATATATATAATATATATACGATGGTATATATAGTATATATATATTTTTTTTTGCAATTTCAGCCCCATTTTAAGAGCTAGAAGCTTCAAATTTCACCAAATGCTTACGTGTATAGCATATATTGATGTCTGAAAAAATCATTGAGTTCGGTGGTATACATAGTATATATCTCATACAACCGATTGTTCAGATAAGAAGCTTTTCGCAATTTCTACCCCATTTTAACAGCTATAAGCTTCAAATTTCACCGATTGCTTACATATAGTATATATTGTTGTGTAAAAAAATCATAGAGATCGTATATATATTATATATATATATAGTATATATATATTTTTTTTTTTGCAATTTCAGCCCCATTTTAACAGCTAGAAGCTTCAAATTTTACCAAATGCTTACGTATATAGCATATATTGTTGTCTGAAAAAATCATAAAGGTCGGTGGTATATATATTATATACCCCATATAAACTGTAATTTTTGCCCCTTTTTTACGGCTAGAAGCTTCAAAATTCATCAAATTTCATCAAATGGTTACGCTTACCTAATATATTTTTGAAATACGTGATTCGTAGTCATAGTTTTTACATGCAGACCACAAAAAACGTGAAGCTTTGCATCCTCACACAAAGTACCTACCTATTTTTATACCTTTCATGAAAATGAAATGGTATATTAATTTCGTCACGAAACTCAAAATTGTAAGTCCTTAAAGGAAAATAGATAGACCCACCATTAAGTATACCGAAATAATCAGGATGAAGAGCTGAGTTGATTTAGCCATGTCCGTCTGTCCGTCTGTCTGTTTGTATGCAAACTAGTCCCTCAATTTTTGAGATATCTCGATAAAATTTGGTGAGCAAGTGTATTTGGGTGTCCGATTAGACATTTGTCGGAACCGGCCGGATCGGACCACTATAGCATATATCCTCCATACAACCGATTTTTCAGAAAAAGAGGATTTTTGTCATATCTTCCTCAATTTAACAGATTGAAGCTTCAAACTTCACCATATACTTTCGTATATTGCACATATTATTGTCTGAAAAAATCATAAAGATCGGTTGTATATATAGTATATATATGGTGGTATATATAGTATATATATAGTATATATATATATTTTCGCAATTTCAGCACCATTTTAACAGCTAGAAGCTTCACATTTCACCGAATGCTTACGTATATAGCATATATTGTTGTCTGAAAAAATCATAGAGATCGGTTGTATATATAGTATATATCTCATACAACAGATTGTTCAGATAAGAAACTTTTCGCAATTTCTACCCCATTTTAACAGCTATAGGCTTCAAATATCACCGATTGCTTACGTATATAGTATATATTGTTGTATAAAAAAATTATAGAGATCGGTGATATATATAATATATAGATATATGATGGTATATATAGTATATATATATAGTATATATATTTTTTTTTTGAAATTTCAGCCCCATTTTAACAGCTAGAAGCTTCAAATTTCACCAAATGCCTACGTGTATAGCATATATTGATGTCTGAAAAAATCATTGAGATCGGTGGTATACATAGTATATATCTCATACAACCGATTGTTCAGATAAGAAACTTTGCGCGATTTCAGCCCCATTTTAACAGCTAGACGCTTCAAATTTCACCAAATGCTTACGTGTATAGCATATATTGATGTCTGAAAAAATCATTGAGATCGGTGGTATACATAGTACATATCTCATACAACCGATTGTTCAGATAAGAAACTTTGCGCGATTTCAGCCCCATTTTAACAGCTAGAAGCTTCAAATTTCACCAAATGCTTACGTGTATAGCATATATTGATGTCTGAAAAAATCATTGAGATCGGTGGTATACATAGTATATATCTCATACAATCGATTGTTCAGATAAGAAACTTTGCGCGATTTCAGCCCCATTTTAACAGCTAGAAGCTTCAAATTTCACCAAATGCTTACGTGTATAGCATATATTGATGTCTGAAAAAATCATTGAGATCGGTGGTATACATAATATATATCTCATACAACAGATTGTTCAGATAAGAAACTTTTCGCAATTTCTACCCCATTTCAACAGCTATAAGCTTCAAATATCACCGATTGCTTACGTATATAGTATATATTGTTGTGTAAAAAAATCATAGAGATCGGTGATATATATAATATATAGATATATGATGGTATATATGGTATATATATATAGTATATATATTTTTTTTTGCAATTTCAGCCCCATTTTAACAGCTAGAAGCTTCAAATTTCACCAAATGCCTACGTGTATAGCATATATTGATGTCTGAAAAAATCATAGAGATCGGTGGTATATATATTATATACCCCATATAAACTGTAATTGTTGCCCCTTTTTTACGGCTAGAAGCTTCAAAATTCATCAAATTTCATCAAATGGTTACGTTTACCTCATATATTTTTGAAATACGTGATTCGTAGTCATAGTTTTTACATGCAGACCACAAAAAACGTGAAGCTTTGCATCCTTACACAAAGTATATACCTATTTTTATACCTTTCATGAAAATGAAATGGTATATTAATTTCGTCACGAAACCCAAAATTGTAAGTCGTTAAAGGAAAATAGATAGACCCACCATTAATTATACCGAAATAATCAGGATGAAGAGCTGAGTTGATTTAGCCATGTCCGTCTGTCCGTCTGTCTTTTTGTATTCAAATTAGTCCCTCAATTTTTGAGATTTCTTGATAAAATTTGGTGAGCGGGTGTATTTGGGTGTCCGATTAGACATTTGTCGGAACCGGTCGGATCGGACCACTATAGCATATATCCTCCATACAACCGATTTTTCAGAAAAAGAGGATTTTTGTCATATCTTCCTCAATTTAACAGATTAACTTCACCATATACTTTCGTATATTGCACATATTGTTGTCTGAAAAAATTGATGAGATCGGTCGTATATATAGTATATATCCCCGACAACCGATTGTTCAGATAAGAAACTTTTCGTAATTACTGCTCTATTTTAAGAGCTAGAGGCTTCAAATTTCAACGAATGCTTACGTATATAGCATATATTGTTGTCTGAAAAAATCATAAAGATCGGTTGTATATATAGTATATATATGGTGGTATATATAGTATATATATATATATATATATATATATATATATATATATATATATATATATATTTTCGCAATTTCAGCCCCATTTTAACAGCTAGAAGCTTCAAATTTCACCGAATGCTTACGTATATAGAATATATTGTTGTCTGAAAAAATCATAGAGATCGGTTTTATATATAGTATATATCTCATACAACCGATTGTTCAGATAAGAAACTTCGCAATTTCTACCCCATTTTAACAGCTATAAGCTTCAAATTTCACCGATTGCTTACGAATATAGTATATATTGTTATGTAAAAAAATCATAGAGATCGGTGATATATATAATATATATATGATGGTATATATAAAATATATATATATTTTTTTGCAACTTCAGCCCCATTTTAACAGCTAGAAGCTTCAAATTTCACCAAATGCTTACGTGTATAGCATATATTGATGTCTGAAAAAATCATTGAGATCGGAGGTATACATAGTATATATCTCATACAACCGATTGTTCAGATAAGAAACTTTGCGCAATTTCTGCCCCATTTTAACAGCTAGAAGCTTCAAATTTCACCAAATGCTTACGTATATAGCATATATTGTTGTCTGAAAAAAATCATAGAGATCGGTGGTATATATATTATATACCACATATAACCGTCATTTTTGCCCCTTTTTTATGGCTAGAAGCTTCAAAATTCATCAAATAGTGCATAAGATTGCGTTAAAGGCACTACGTCTACACTCTAGGAGAAATAGGAGAAGGAGGCGGACTGAGAGTATACGAGGTGTGTTCAGAAAATAACGGGAATTTTCGTTTTTTGAAAAAGATATTTATTTATTCATCTACATTAATGTTGTCGCCTTCAAAATAGTCCCCATTAAATATTACGCATTTGTGCCAGCGCTTCTTCCAATCCTCGAAACACTTCTCAAACTCGATCTTTGGGATAGCCTTCAGCTCTTTCACCGATGCGCTTTTAATTTCATCTATGCTTGTAAAACGACGGCCCTTCAAGGTTCTCTTTATTTTTGGAAATAGAAAAAAGTCACCCGGAGCCATATCTGGCGAATATGGAGGCTTGGGCATCGTTAGAGTATTGTTTTTGGCCAAAAGTTCACGAGCACGCAATGAAGTGTGAGCAGGTGCATTATCGTGGTGCAAAAGCCATGAATTGTTTTGCCGCAAATTCGGGCGTTTCCTTCGGATTGCTTCACGTAAACGGCGTTGAACTTATAGGTAGTCCTCCTTATTAACCGTTTGACCTCGTGGCAAAAATTCATGATGCACCATGCCATTAAAATCGAAGAATGCTGTGGGTATTACCGTTACGTTCGACCGCACTTATCGAGCCTTTTTCAGTCTTGGCACTTTATTTCATTCTTTACGCCAAATTGATACAAATCCTTTGATCCGTTTTTTTAACAAACGAAAATCGCCAATCTTATAAAAACACGTCTAACCTTAGCAGATGTCACTAACAAAGTAAACAATGAATTCAGCTGAAAATTGTATCATACCTCAGGGACATGTGTATCAACATTTGTTCAAGCAACCTTGAACACTTTTTCTTATTTACAAAATAATAGTAATTAACAGATTCTTAAATACAGTCCACTATTACAAACTATATTTTAGCGATTGAGCGACCTACACAAACAATGATAAGATAATGCATACGAGGGCGCCCATATCAACAAACAAATATATGTAAATAAATATAGTTAATTCACACACACATACATACATATGTAGCAAAATGAACATCTGTAAATATTTATGCATACTCCTGAACATTAGGGTGGTACCAAAATGGATATGCAACACAACAAATATAAAAGTAGCCACCAACATTCAATGACTTCTTTCCCTAGGCCCCAAGTACGCACTTCCCACAGATATTATTAAATTCCCACTTTTCAAAACTATAGCTGACGGAGAAAATTATATTCAAACTATTAAGGATAAAGAGAAACAAGAGGTTGAAAGGAACAATTTAACGAGGCTTATAAAAGATCACCTAAAAAAGGTAAAAACTTCGACTCGGGACAAATTTATACAAAACACCCTGCTTTCGACCAAACATTTTTTAAAGGAACACAAAGAAATCCTAGTCCTCAATGCCGATAAAGGCAACGTTACCGTGTTGATGGACAAGTTAGAGTATGACAAGAAATTACAGAGTATAGTGAACGATATTTCCACGTACAAAGTGTTAAAGCGGGACCCTACCAATAGGCTACAGGAGAAAAACAATGAAACAGTCGAAAATATGTACAGTAACAAAGTTATCAATTTGAAAGAAAACTTTCGCCTTAATTGTAAAACAGCCAATCCCCCACGTATTTATGGTCTACCCAAAATCCATAAAGAAGGTATTCCTCTTAGGCCCATCTGTTCCTCCATCAACTCTCCGTCATATAATCTATGTATATTTATCGTCCAAATTCTTAAAAATCTTACCACCTCATCTAAGTGCAACGTTAAAGACGCAATAGAATTTAAGAACAAAATCAAAGACACATATGTTAACGATGATGAGAGTTTAGTGTCATTCGATGTCGTCTCGTTGTTCCCCAGTATCCCTGTAGATTTAGCCCTCGAGATAATAGAGTCAAAATGGATTAAAATTAAAGAGTACACGTCCATGACCAAAGAGCTTTTTCTGACAGTGGTGAAGTTCTGCATAAAAGAGAACAGATATTTCAAAAACAATGAAAAGATATATGAGCAACGTTCGGGGATGCCCATGGGTTCGCCAGCTTCGCCCGTTATAGCAGATATCGTGATGGAGGAGCTGCTTACCAGATTTGAGGAGGATTCGGTCAACAAACCACGATTGCTCACAAAATACGTCGACGACTTATTCGCCATAGTCAGAAAGGAAGACATGGAAGTAATGCTGGGCCTTCTAAACGGATACCATAGAGCTGTCAAATTTACAATAGAAGTGGAAAAAGATGGAAAGCTACCGTTCTTGGACACTCTTGTTATTAAGAAAAACAACATGCTCACTGTGGATTGGTTTCAGAAGCCAACAGCATCCGGAAGACTCATCAACTTCAACTCGCAACACGAGAAGAAAATAATTATTAATACGGCCAACAACTTTGTTCGGCGGGTTCTTTCCATCAGCGACAAGATGTACCATAACAAAAATATAAAGATAATTACAGAGACGTTAGAGGAAAACAACTTCCCCATCAAATTAATAAAAAAAACTGTTTTATAACCACTATTCTCGACCCACTGCTGAAAATATGAGAGAAACATCGCAGGATAAAATATACAAATCTGCAACATATGACGCTGGGCTATCGGAAAGGATAAAATATTCGAACTTATATGATAAGGAAAACGTACGACTAGCTTTTACGTATGACAATACGCTCCGGTGCATTTTCAGCAATGTTAAGGATAAAATATACAAGTATGACAAGTCCGATGTGGTATACAAGATTACTTGTAATGGCGACGGGTCTCACTTATGCCAGAAAGTATATGTAGGGACTACAAAATCTAAACCTAAGACAAGGATATCCGCTCACAAATCAAATATAAAATTAATGAATAATTTTTCGGAAAACAAAACAGCTTCAACATCACATTGTAGAGATACAGGGCATTACCCGGACTTCGAAAATGTCACCGTCTTGGAAGAAGAGAAAAATTACAATAAAAGATTCATTTTAGAAATGTTACATATAGTAGACACACCTAATGACAAGAAAATTTATTTCAAATCCGACACTTATAATTGTGCATATGCATACCGCAACCTTATAAAAAACAACAGACACCCCTAATGCATTTTTCATAAACATATACATATATGTATGTATGTACATGCATATTTACACCATCGCCTTGGTGACAACAACACCAACGCTAGGATGATCAGCTGAATCGTTACTGTTTTTCCGTCTTATGTATTGACGTTTTCTAATATTTTTGTTTACAAAAACTGTTCTTTAGTTTGTTTATATTTTCTGTTTTATTATGTTCAATACCTTTGTTACATATAATTTATGTTAAACGATTTAGTCTTCTAATCACAGTTGAAGAAGTAAGTAGGGATGTTTTGTTTTAAAATTTTTTGTTTGTGTATAAAAAGGGATTTTTTCGTTTTGTGTATTTCTATCTCCTGATAATGAATTCAGACTGAATTCGAAATATTGAGTGAAAATAAATTAAAACAAAACCATATTTATTTGTTTTATTTAAAACCGGCTTGAGCTCAATAAAATTTTAAAATATTTTATATTAACGGCCAAAAACATTCTACATTATATTTATGTATACAACAGCAAATTATAAGAAAACTAGGATATAAAAAGGGTATAAGTTAACCCAGTCTTAAGCGCCCATTACTGATACTTAGCATAGACTTGATTTGACTTGGCGTAAACTTGGCAACTTAGCCACGATTATATTCCACTTAGCGCATACAATCTGGCATCATAATCAATAAATGTCAATTTGTATGACAAAATGTCAAAATGAAATGGAAACAAACAAATGGCATCTTAAAATGTAAACGTCACTTAGAACTTACATAGAAAATCAAAATTCAACAGACTTAAGTCAAGTTAAGTGTTGCTAAGTTTTGAGTAATCAGTAACATGCAATGTTCATTTAACAGAACTGTAAGTGACAGTTTTCAAGTCAAGTTTATGCTAAGTATCAGTAATGGGCCCTTTAGGCCATACTGTTTCCACAGCCAAATATCAATAAAAGACACCTAACATTTATAGTAAAAACCTTAAGGCCCAGTTTTTCAGTACAAGTTCAACTCAGTTTGTCAGTAAAACTACGCTTAAACTATTCTGCAGTTTTTTCAGTCTACTATAACTGAAGTTTAAGCTGAGTTTAAGCGGTCGATCTTGCAGGGTTAAACTCAAGTTAACCTATCGGTGATCGTTCGAAATGGCGTCGAATATACCCAACAAGCATTTGGGTTTGAGTACCATTAGAGCTCATAACTAGCATACCTCTAAAATGTCAAGAGTTGCTACAAAACAGTGGCTCAACTTGAGAATCAAAGTGTACTCAGCAAAGGGGGGAATTTTTTATAAAGCGGAAAAAGCTATTACTTAAGTTGAACAAATGATAGTTCCCAACTTGTGGTTCTTTAACTGAACTCCAGTGTAAGATTCCAATACTACAGTATTTTCACCAAAATAAAATATGTATATTTTATTTTTGATTAATTACGCTTCATTACTGCTACAAACCAGGTGTTTATTTCTCACAATAAACAGCTGCTGGTTTTGGTGGTATCACCTTGGAGATTTTTTTTCAACTCCATCTCAACTCGATATCCAATGTAGGATATCAACT
This sequence comes from Eurosta solidaginis, assembly GCF_040869045.1. Taxonomy (NCBI): domain Eukaryota; kingdom Metazoa; phylum Arthropoda; class Insecta; order Diptera; family Tephritidae; genus Eurosta; species Eurosta solidaginis. The sequence continues at coordinate 190,595,543 of NC_090320.1, read as the reverse complement.
GGAAAAATTTGTTGGATATTCATTTGAGAACTATAAATTTCTCAATCTCTCATATGTTGGAGAATACTATGATTATGACGTTGGAGATCAACTCCATAACTACAATATTTACAAAATTTCTCAAAGTATAGATAGTGATTGGAGAATGAAGTTGGATATCAACTTCATAACTATCTGGATTAAGAATAATTGGAGCATGATGTAGGATATCAGCTCCGGAACTAGATATATATTCCTCTAAGGCTGGAGAAATATTTTTTCATGTTTTCTGGGTAAACAAAATCCAGTTGTTGCCGTATCTACAAATTATCTAGATAACAAAAAACCAATGTTGCTGTACAAAAAATCACACCCCAAAGGCGGCCTTAAACTGTGACTGAAAAACTGCTCAGTAGTTTAACTGGAGTTTAAATTTGACAAGAGTTTAAGCAAACGTAGTTTAAGCTTAGCTTAACCAACTACTGAAAAACCGGGCCTAAAGCATGGGAATCAATGAGTCAGCATACTTGCAGGCATATACTAAGGCTACAACGTCAACGATATCAGCGAACAGCGGTAGCGACGGACAACATCATAGGAATAAACACCTCAAACCATGGGAAGCGCTGAGTCAGCATACTCGCAGGCACATACTAAGCCTACAACGGCAACGATAGCGGTGGCAGCAGATATCATCAAATCAAGATCAAATCGATTTCAGCAAATTGGATTAATAATAAGTTATGGATTATTTAGGCGTAATACTTGCGTGAGTAGAGTGCTCGAAATTTTTTTTAAGTGATTCGTGAATTCAAGCTAATTTGCCGTTTGAGTTTTGTAACGCTTTAGCGATAGTGAAGGTAGCCTAGAAAATGTATTAGAAAAGATTAGTAACTTGCAGTACAATGGACGCAAACCAAATAACCGCTTTAGTACAGGCCGCCATAACTGGCACCCTGCAACAGCAACAGGAGACCTTTGAACACAAACTTACCCGACTGACAGAGCAAGTCACGACCTTAACCAGAGGGAAAAAGCCACAGACCTATGAGCCTGTGAAAATCATTTCTGGCATTAAATTCGAGGAACCTCTAGACCAGTGAAATCCTTGCCAGAATTTGACGGTGAAGTCAGACCTAGGGACTACCAGGCCGGTTTTGCACTTTACATGAAAAAATCAGCACAAACATATCCATAACTGAAAAGAGGTGAACCACTGCGTATACGTAACATTTTATTATTACGTATAAACAAATAAAAAAATTTGCAATAAAATAATTTGAAATGTTTGTATGGTGAACCCCCTGGGGGGCATCAGAATTCGTTTTAGAGGTATGGTTCCTTCGGCAAAGTTTCTTATTTTGATCCCTAGAATATGATTTTCACAGAGCAATGGGCCATTTTTGTGCCTCCCCACAAATTGACCCGCCCTACTAATTACACTGGTCGACGGCCAAAATTTACCAGAGACGCCGTTATGAAATTCGTATGTAAAGCCATCCCCTGATTTCGAAAATCGAGTTCATTTTTGATTCTATGGTACCGTTTTTGAGATATTTGCAAGTTACCGTTATTCGAAAAAACCAAAAAGATGGCTCCATTTAATTACGTATGTCTCACGAACGAGTCAAGCAATTGCAAATAAATTTACAGAATCGGAAAGACGATAAAATTTGCTATGAATGCATCATACATTGTTTTTTGCTTAACCATATAGTTTTCGAGATATTAGCTCATCATTTCAGATTTTTGTTTTTTTTTATGAAAAAAGATGAAAAAAATTACTCTTTGCGAGGGCAGCATTCCAAAACCACAACTTTTTTTTCAGATATTTTTCATTTACGTAAAGCTCCGTTTAATTGGAAAAAAGATAAGATATCACTGAAGAAAATCGATGTAAAACTACGTAAGTTATAAGCGATCAAATAAAAACACCCAGGTTGCGCAACTTCAATGTATGTATACATACATATATAAAAGGTATAAAGTGCAAATGGGATATTATCCGGATAAACGAATAACACCATATCAATGATAATACTTTTTCTTTAAATAAATCAAATAGTACTTTTAATACTCGAACTGTTTTATAGTAGGTAGAGTGGTTGCATCGAAAGGAAGAGTGGTTGGGTTCGAAACCTGCTGTGGGCATGTAGTTATAAACATGTATTTCCGTCATTTATGGGTAAGTATGCAGGTAGATTTTCAAAATTATTAGACACAGAAAATTTTTAAAGCCTACATCTAAAGCAGGTAGTATTTTCTTTTCCCGACTTCGTATAAAAAGGAACCTTTCTGTCTAGGTAAGATTTAATTTTTTCAATTTTATTCTTGTTCCGAGTATAAATATGAGTTAATGCGCCTTTAAACTTCATAACATCTGCAAGGCTCGCCGGAGATAGTTCAGTTCATAAGTCAAATTACAAAACCGTGATTTATTAAAAAAAAAATAAAATAAAATGAGTAAACGGACGCGAGAATTTGAGTGTAATAACGATCCAGATATGTTCTGTTTCATGTGTGGCCAATATACTATCATAAGGCGACGACGAGTGTTCTCAGATCATATCAAAACTTTATACTCCAAGCATTTTGGCATTGAGCCTAAAAATGCTGAAAAACCATGGACACCGAATACTTTGTGTACATTGTGTCGAGTAGAATTGATTCAGTCGGAATCAGAACAACAAATAAAATTTGATACACCAATGATATGGAGAGAACCTACTTGCCATTCAATAGAGTGTTATATTTGTCAAACAAAAGTACTTGGCGTTGGAAGATCAAGAAGAGCAACGGCAGTTGCGGATCCAGTTCCATTGTCAACAGTAATATCTGAGTGCGGGGAATCAAGTTGTACTGAATTTTGCATGGGAAACGAGAGAAACGTTCTGTCACAAGCACAACTTAATGATTGGATAAGAGATTTGGAACTATCCAAGGAAAAGGCCGAGATCCACACTTCTCGTATGCAACAATTTAAATTTGTGTCATCCGATGTTAAGGTGATATATTGTAGAACTCGTCACAAACCATTTTCCAAACACTATACCAAAAAAGACAGTATATGCTACTGCAACGACATTCCTGGTTTATTCAAAGAGTTTGATCAAATATATGATTCAAAAAAATTGGCGATTGTTCATAGACAGCAATAAACTGAGTTTGAAGGCTGTATTATTGCATATTGGTAACAAAAAGCCTTCTATCCCGATCGCACATGCAGTAAATACAAAGGAACCCTACGAGGAAATGCAAAAACTACTCAAATTTATCAAATATGAAGAGCATGATTGGAAAATATGTTCTGATCTCAAAGTCGTTGCAATGCTATGCGGTCTACAAAGTGGCTACACCAAGCACTGCTGCTTCCTCTGCAAGTGGGATAGCCGAGCTCGTAAGGACCACTACGTCAGAAGGGATTGGCCGGAAAGAGTCGAGTTTACCGTTGGTGTGGATAACATCAAATACACCCCTCTTGTCAAGAAAGAGAAAATCATACTTCCACCCTTACACATCAAGCTCGGTCTCATTAAAAACTTTGTTAAGGCTTTGGACAAAGAAGGCGAAGCATTCGACTATTTGAAAACAATTTTCCAGATATTTCTCAAGCCAAGATGAAGGAAGGTATTTTTGTCGGACCACAAATAAAAAAGTTGATCAACAATAATCAATTCAAAGGACTACTCTCATCAGTTGAGGCAGCAGCGTGGGAATCCTTTGAAAAGGCCGTTGCTTCTTTTCTCGGTAGACACAAAAGCCCTAACTACGAGCAGATAGTGAATGACTTAATCAATAATTATGCGAAAATGGGTAAATATTAAAGGCCTATTAAAATTAATTTCCCAAAATTCTATAACTTGTTTACCTAACTAATATTTTCTTTCCAGGCGTAAATATGTCGATAAAAATTAACTTTCTGCACTCACATTTGAGCTTTTTTCCGGCAAATCTTGGCGACGAAAGTGACGAACATGGCGAAAGGTTTCATCGGCAAATGAAATTAATTGAAAATCGATATCAAGGATTCTGGGACGTCGCAATGATGGGTGATTACTGCTGGTTTCTCATAAGAGAAACCGATCCTAAACTGAATAAGCGTCAAAGTAGAACACATAATTATTTCGACTACATAGTTATATCAAATTAAGATAAAGATTGTTAGAATATAGTATAAACATAAATAAATTTAAAAAAAGTTAAAAATATGGGTAATTTCATTCATAAATTGAACTTTTAACTAAATAGAAACAGAGCATAGCTAGATATTTCACTCTTCTTTATACCATATATACGTTTTGAGGTATACGTTGAAATTGCGCAACCTGTGTATTTTTATTTGATCGCTTATTACTTACGTAGTTTTGCATCGATTTTCTTCGATGATAGCTTATCTTTTTTTCTAATTAAACAGAGCTTTACGTAAATAAAAAATATTTGGAAAAAAAGTTGTGGTTTTGGAATGCTGCCCCCGCAAAAAGTAATTTTTTTCATATTTTTTCATAAAAAAAACAAAGATATGAAATGATAAGCTAATATCTCGAAAACTATCTGGTTGAGCAAAAAACAATGTATGATGTGTTTATAGCAAATTTTATCGTCTTTCCGATTCTGTGTTCCATTTTGTAATTGCTTAACACCTTCGTGAGATATATGTAACTAAAGGGAGCCATCTTTTTGGTTTTTTCGAATAACGGTAAATTGCAAATATCTCAAAAACGGTACCATAGAATCAAAAATGAACTCGATTTTCGAAATCAGGGGGTGGTTTTACATACGAATTTCATAACGGTGTTTCTGGTAAAGAGAAAAAGTTGAAATTCGTGGTCCAGTGTTACCCATATCAAATAACTGTGAGAAAAAAGAAAAAACTCAAATCAAACAAATTTGAATGCATACATATGCAAATAAACGAAAGGCTAGTTATAATATAAATAAGGCAAAAACAAAAAAGCAAAAATGGGTGTATGTGCGAAATGCAATAGCTCTATAAGAGGAGAGAGCGGTATACGATGTGAAGAAGTGTGCGATAAAGTGTATCACTTGAGCCTAACCTGCGCGGTGTTGACAAATACAGCTCTAAAATTATTGGTGAACAAAATATGGTACGCTTTATGTGTGATGAGTGTGTAACATACATACAAAACGTTGACTTGGTGCTGCAAGATATGCAAATGAGTGTTAAGAAAAATAAACCAATACTGAAGGAGTATAAACATGAGTTAAAGATGTGATGAAAAAAGCCAAGATGAATTGAAAAATTTATTGGAAGGTGTGGAAAGTCGGTATACTCAACGCATTGCAACAATGGAAAGATCACAGAAGTTATTTGAAAATAAAATTGGCGAGGTAAAAAGCTTATACGATATGATTGAAGAAGTGAAAAATAAAACTGAGATAATTGGTCAAGACAGTGAGAAGGCAAAAAGTGAAATAAAGAAAATAAGCAGGGCCCGCATTACGTGTTACGAACCGTGATCGAAACTTATTTTTTAAATCACAATACTCGGAAATGGTGGATCGGATTAATGGCATATTTGAACTAGATAAAAATAGTACTCGTTAGATCCATAACTTATTGTAATTTTAAGGAAAAGTTTGAGAGTTGAATAGTTATCTCTTGAGTGAAAATAGTTGTCAGTCACTGATCGTAACACGTAATACGCGCCCAGTATAAATATTGCTAAAGAAATGTCATATGCAGAGGCTGTGAAGAAAAAATAACAAAAAAGGTGAAGTGCCGCAGTTAGAAAAAGATGTAGCAATAATCGTGAAACCTAAATCAAAACAAACAGTGGAAAAAAACTAAACAAGATTTAAACAACAAAGTAGATCCTAAAAATATAAAAATTTCGAATATCGCATCAAAAAGCAACGGTGTAATGGTAATTCCTAGAGAAAATACTGATGAACGTGACAGAATAAAAACAGCTATTGAAAATAATATTGGGAAAGATTATGAAATTAAGATGCCAAACATGATCCGCCCAAGCTTTATTGTGAAAGGTGTAAATATTCAAGGTGATAATGCTGAGTTGATTGAGAGAATAAAAAAACACATAAGCGAAAGTGCATTAAAAGTTGTGAAAAAATAGAAAGAAAACGAGACAATACAATAGTTTTTGATGCTATAATACAAGCTGAAAAAGAGGAATTTTCAAAAATACTTCCTGCAGAACGAATAAATATTTGTTGGGAAACATGTAAAGTATACGATGCAATCAGTGTGCTAAGGCGTTATAAATGTAAAGGCTTTAACCACAAATCTGCGGAATGCAAAAATGATGAAGCCTGTCACAAATGCCATGCCAGCCATAATTCACGTGTAACGTTTTATAAATGTTTAAATTGTATTAAAGCAAAGGAAAAATTAAACCTGCCGTTAGACATAAATCATGACACATTTGACAAAGAATGTCCTTGATATGTGAACAAATTGCAAAAAAGGAAAAGTAAGCTCGGGTATTAGCAATTAAAAAAATATGAGGCGATCAATCTAAAAGATAACATTAAACAACGACAGAGGAAAAATAAAATGAAGTACATATACCTTAATACAAACAGTATAACACCCAATAAGGAAGAAGTTGAAAGAATGATAGAAGAAGAAGCTCTTTATTTTGTTTTTTGTACAGAGACTCATACCACAGAGAATGTCAGTGAGTCAGAACTTAATATTGTTGGATATAACCGAGCAAGGTGTGATTCACACAGCCAACACACAGGTGGTGTATTCAAAAATTGATTAGCTTTAAAGTAATATACAACAGCAATATGAACAATAATATGTGGTGTGTTGTAGCGATAGCGATGATATCGAAATACAAAATTTAGAGAATCAAAGAATATCAGATCACGAAACAATTTGCTTCAAACTGCCTGTACAAAAAAACTACAAAATGAGAGTGTATAAAAACCGCTTAAGCTGGGACAACTATACGGGGGAAAATTTATTAAATCACCTTAGGAACTATAATCTGGCCGAACTTACCAACTGTGAGATCGATGAGAAAGTCATAGTGATAAATAACATTTTGGAAGACGTAATGAATACGATGATATTTGAAAGGCAAGTTCAAATCAAACTAATGAATAAGTGGTACCATCGTGACTTACAAAAATATGAACTTTACAAGTTGGCAAAGATATCAAACTCATGGGAGAATTAAAATGATATTAAACGACACTACAAAAGAGTAATCAAGCTTAAAACGAAGAAATACATGGGGAATAAAATCACAATCAACAGTAGCAACCAAAGGCTAATGTGGAAATGTTTAAAATATGCTGTAAATATGAACCACGAGAATTCTCAAATAAAACGAGTTTTTATGAACAACACTTATGTTGAGGAAGATTACGAAATTGCAATACAATTAAGTCAGTTTTTTGTTGAAAGTATAAGAATAATCCGTAGTAGTATTGAAACCATTATGCCAGCTGAGGTAGACATAAATAGAAATTTATTTGAACTTAAAAATAAATGTGGAGCAGCTCTTACTTACAGCGGCAACATTACAAAATAAATATGGTGGAAAAACATTCTAGCAGAAGGTGTCTTCAAAGATAGTATGGTGTACTTAGGACACTATTATACTAGCATAGTTAATGAAAGTTTTAATAGTGGTGCATGCTGGAAAACGTCTACAATTATACCAGTTGAAAAGGTTAAAGGAACAGTAAAACCAGAAGAAATACGGCCAATAAATACGTTACCTAGCGATGAAAAAATAATAGAGAAAATTGTAAAAGAACAGCTGCTCGAATATGTAAATAAATATGAAATTATTATAAGCGAGCAATTCAGGATTCTTGCTTCGATAACGTTACCCGCAGCGTTCTTCGCAGCGAGTCTGGTACCGTTGCAAAATCGTGGCACATTAATTTTGCGCAGCATAATAATCGGTGCTCCAATTTTTAATCGTAAATTATGAGGTGGTGGGCCTGGCAAATCGAGTGAGTTTAAGAATTCAGTTCGATAATTTACGACATCATCTTGATCAGTAATGGTGTCCATTGACTTATATGCAACTATGTCACCAGGTATTTGATCCAGAATAGCTGCATTTATATTATTGACGTCCTTATTTTTCCCAGCTAAAATTGCTCTTTCGCTGAGCCAATCATAGTTTTTGTAATGTTGAACTATGTTTGGAAACACACTCTGTATCACTGCCTCTTTAGACTGGGCAAAAGTGCAGAAATTGTTAGGCAATGTAATCATTCCTGTTGGGTCGACAGACATTTGGCCATTTCCGATTTTCAGTAATTGCTGTGAAAATTCAGCTGCTGACGGATGTTTTGTACTTGAACACGTACGTTTGGATAAGTGTAAGCGTGTTTACATGTCTCCATAAATACGATGATTTTAAGCATGCATTGATTTCATCTGCAGCCGTGGATTTTGGGGTCACAGATAATATTTGCCTGAAATATCCAGCCAATAAAATCATGGCACCTCCAAAGACTGTTTGGCTTCCTCGTAGATCTTTCACAGGTCTATCAAGTGCTTCCACTGATTTCTTGTGTGCCATAGTACACTCGTTCCATACGATGAGCTTACATACTTTAAGAACTTTTGCCATTCCAGATGTTTTCGAAATATTATATGTTGGTGTTTCATTTACCTGCATATTCAAAGGCAACTTTAATGCAGAATGTGCTGTGCGACCGCCTTCCAGTAATGTAGCCGCAATTCCGGAAGAAGCGAGTGCCAATGCAACGTTTTTATCTGATCGAATTGTTGCTAATATCAATGAAATCAAAAAGGTCTTGCCTGTTCCCCCAGCAGCATCCAAGAAAAACAATCCACCAGTTCCATGGCTAACATTATTCATGATTGTATCATAAACATGTTGCTGTTGGTCATTCAATTTCGTTAAATTTGATGTTACAAATGTGTTTAGTTCATTACAATCATAATGGTATTCACGCTCCAGTTCTCGATTGAAAATATCATGCATTGGACGATTTGCCGCTGGCATGCCCAATTGTACTAAAGATTTGTTTGACATCGGCAAACAAATGTCGTCAATCCTTATCAATGCTTCATTGCAAATTTCCAATGTGAATATTTCGACGCATTTGGTTTAAAATATCATCTGCCATATAATCTTTGAAATTATTCCATAATTCCAATGGATTAGATGGGGAGCACATTGCAATTATTATCGAAAATAATGTTCGTATTTGATGTGGACTGGCTATTACAGCTGAAATGGCAAGCGTATCTTCCCAAAGCTTATCATCCTCCAACAAATTTAATTGTTGACATGCTTCACGATATGTAGCGGACAATACACCATTAATTGCTCTTAAAGCTTGGAATGATGTTGGGCCACGAACATTAATTAACAACATTCGCAAGTAAAAACACTCAGCATTATTTGGATGAACTGCATAAATGCATCCTAAAGCATCTGTTGAGAACACATTAGGATGACCTTGAACTGGTTTTCCTTGTTTTCGCCTTTGAAATGTTTTCCTGGATTTATCCCATGTGAAATATTGTGGCACTTCTGCATATAGCAATGTTCTTGCAAAATCGTCGGATTGACATAAATGAAAAAGGCAGTCAAAGTTGTAGACGGTGCACTTGTTGTTCTAAGCGCTGCGTTTTCAGGAGTAAAATAAACGTGTTGGTCATTTTCAACAGCTTTCATTTGATATCCATACTGTATAAACACATTCTTGGGGTACCCGGTTCCACACTTTGGCCTATATCTCGAGACCCTAGTCACCTAGGGGTACGAAAAGTACCCCACATTAAAGTACTCATCAGAAGCTTCCATTTGATACCCATATTATACAAACACATAGTAAGGTTATCCGGGTCCACGTTTTGACCTATATCTCAAGATCCTAGAAATATTTTTTTTTTTTTGCTAAAACCCTTCCCCTATTTGATCCCTATAATATGAAAAAAGAACGAATAAAATTGGCCTCGTATCGGCCCCAAAACATGGACGGTAACGAACATCATTTCATTTTTATATATGGGATATTCCATCCCATTTCGACCAATTTTGAACCCGACCCCTTTAGAATTGGCTGAAAGTTTTTCTTCTTTTTCTAGCTTACGAAAGACGTTTTTCAGAATTTTTTCATCCAACTCAAAAAAAGTTATGAATTTTTAAAAAAACACCGTTTTTGTTTTCAACATGCTATAACTTTTTCACCATTTTGTTTCCAAAATGCTATAACTTTTTCAAAAATTGACCTTTGGGATCTTTTATTTTTTAAAAATTTGTTTTTAAATGTACTTTTCGGAAAAAATACAAAAAAATGTTTAAAGTTTTTTTTGTAATTTTTCAGTTTTTCAATTAAATAAAAAAAAAAAAAGCGGCCCACTCCGGGATTAGTGGGGATGATTGCAGAATTGAGTGAAGTTTTTTATGAGACGAAAAAAAAAGAGCGAAATTCGAAAAATCTCGAAAAACTGAAAAATTACAAAAAAAAAAACTTAAAAAATTTTTTTGTATTTTTTCCGAAAAGTACATTTAAAAACAAATTAAAAAAAAAAAGATCCCAAACGGTCAATTTTTGAAAAAGTTATAGCATTTTGAAAACAAAAACGGTGTTTTTTTAAAATTCATAACTCTTTTTGAGTTGGATGAAAAAATTTGAAAAAATTCTGAAAAACGTCTTTCGTAAGCTAGAAAAAGAAGAAAAACTTTCAATTCTAAAGGGGTCGGGTTCAAAATTGGTCGAAATGGGATGGAATACCCCCTATATAGATGATATTAAAACTTGTTTGAATCACTGTAAAATAAGACTATTTGTAGTTGATGCATTGTTGACGATAAGCTGCCCATCCGTAACTGAAGCCATGTCAAAAATACAAGCGGATATAGACTCTGTATATAAATGGCTATGTCAAAACAAGCTCAAAATTAATATTGAGAAAAGAAAATGGATGGTTTTGAGTAAAATACGCTCTGGAGTGGACAATGTAACCCTAAAAATAGCAAATATCCCATTCAGTGGGACGCGGCATAGTTTGTACAATAAGGTTCCAACTCAGTGGAACGCGGCATAGTTTGTAAAATAAAGTTCGGGCTATGCAGCCAACTTTATCCGTCAGCACATTTTACCTACTTTTTCAATTGGATACATACCAGCAAATTTTCACCAAATATATCCTAAAACTAATGTAATCTAAATTGCATCCTATTCAACGTAAAATCAAAGTTATTTGTACATGTAAACGCACCATTATTGTAACACTGTGTCGGGAACGTGCTATTATGTACAGATTAAGAAAAGCAGAATACAACTCTGATCTATGTTTAAATATAAGGAAAATGCAACTATGTACGAATAAGAAAGAAAAGAAATAAAGAAGAAGAAGGAGAAGGCGAACTTCCGGTTCGCCATTATTATTCGATTCGGTGAAAAACTAAAAGCGTGTTTTATTAATCGGCTTGGATCCCTTAACATGGAAAGTTAATTTATTCAAATTTACAACTCAGGTGTGAGGTTCGCCCGGAAAAAACAAAAATAATATTATATATAAAATCAACATGCCAAATACTAGGGAAGATGTCATGAACGCCTTGCGACAGGCAGGAATACATTTTCCACCATCAGCTACGCTACAGCAACTACGAGAACTTTTGAATAATGTAGTGGGTGATAACAACGATTGGACTTTGCCATCGCCAGGAGTGACCGCTCATTCAACATCCACTAACATCACCTCCAATGGTGAAACTGCTGCAATTGGAACCACCCATAACGTTGCCGCTAATGCCCCTTATGCTGCCACTGTTTTAACTGGTGGCATAGGTGCCAATACAGACGACACTGCCGCTACTGATACCAATGCTGCCACTAATACTCCGGTCGCCACAGAGACCACTGCCGCAACCATTATTACATGTGCCGACGTGACTGCCGCAACCGACAGTACCTCTGCCGATGTCACTGCCGCAACCAACAATACCTCTGCCGACGCCACTGCCGTTACCAATACTATCGCCACTGTCAATAGCACTCCTGCCGCCATCAATATATTCGCCGTCAATGACGTCACTGACGTAGCTGCCGTTTACGATAACATTGCTGCCGTCACCAACATTGCTGCCCCTAAGGACTCCGCTGCTGCCACTAGTCTCAGAGCCACCGATATCAATACCACTGACAACACCGCTGTGTGTAGTGCCGCCGACGCCAAGCAAGCCGAATTAGAGTCCGAGGTTATAGCTCTAAAAAAACGTTTGGAAATTTTGTTATTGCGAAGACAAATCTATACGCTCACCATGCAGGCGATTGGTAAACGAGCCAATATCGACGAAACGGAACTAATAGGCTTTATTATTGATGACATTGGTAACTCAACTCCACATATCGAAATCCTCATGACGGCACGAAATGTGGAGGAGCTCAAGGCGTAAATCAACCGATATCAACACAGGTATTTCATGTCAGGTGTGACACAACCACCCAACCATCGGACGCAACTATCCAACCAACGGCAGATAGAGCAAAAGCAAGCTGAAAACTAAAATGTTACAATTGTTCTAGGAATGGGCACATAAAGCCAAACTGTCTATTCCCAACACGTCTAGATGGCTCTTGCTTTAAATGTTGGCAGATGGCCCATGACCACCATTCTTGTCCAAACCCGCCCAAGATATTGAGGAAGCGGGAAATAGCATAAATCACTGGATACGAAGATGAACAACAACAACATGAACCAGTTGATGTCATCGGCGAATATAATTCAGTGAGTATAGTTTTCAAAACTCCTATAAAATTAATCACTATTAACGTTGTTTCCCTTTTTGATACCGGCAGTCCTATTAATTTAATTCAGTTGTCCTCCATCCCAAAACAACTTTGGCCAAACTTCACCCCCGATGAAATCCCTGGTTACAAAGGTATCGGTGGATGCAGAATCAAAATACTTTTTAAAATTAAATGTAATATTGAATTCCTCAAACAAATAAAAGAAATTGAATTAAACGTTATTGAAGATAAGAATATGAGTATGCCAGTTATTTTGGGACGAGACTTTCTTAGCAAGTTTGATATTAGACTCACTAATATGAGAAAGAGATATACTAAGAAGAAACTTTTATATATTAGAAATATTGTCAATAATCATAGCTTGAATGAAGTACAGAAGTTTTTAACTGATTCCGACGCACACTTCGAGGTTACAAAACTAAAACACCCATTGAGAAAAAAATATGAAAGTGATGCTGTCACTGACTCCTTAGGTAAGGTTGATTATAATACCACTGCCGATACAGCGGTCGACGTACCCGATATTTTTTGCATTGACATCCCGGAAGATGAGAAGAATATAGACATAGATACTAAACTAACCAAATACCAGCAAAAAGATTTAGAGAAACTTATAGGGAATACGTATCTCAATCCTGATATGAGACAAGAACCTTATAAATACGAAATGAAGATACATTTGACGACTGATGTACCTTTTCATTGTGCGCCGCGTAGACTTTCCTATTCCGAGAGAAATGAAGTTCAAACCATCATTGATGAACTTTGTCGAGATGGAATCACAAGACCTAGTGATTCACCATACGCATCAGCAATAGTGCTAGTTAAGAAGAAAAATGGTAAAGTCCGAATGTGCGTGGACTATAGGGTATTGGGACAATTGCCCCACTGCCCCTTATAGATGACTGTATAGAGTACTTGGAAAATAAGAACTACTTTTCGGTTTTAGATTTGAAAAGTGGCTTCCACTAAGTGCAAATGGCTTCCGAATCCGTTCCCTTGACTGCTTTCGTAACGCCTCACGGCCAATATGAATACTTGAAAATGCCGTTTGGGCTGAAAAATGCTCCTGCCGTATTTCAACGATTTATCAATAATATTTTTAGGGATTTGATCGAAACTAGAAAGATGATAATTTACATGGATGACATTATTATAGCGACTCAGGATTGTGAAGAGCACAAGTCCCTTCTTAGGTTAGTATTAGAACGGCTTACCCTGCGGGCGCTGAAGCTCAATCTCGGGAAATGTAAGTTCGGATATGACGAGATAGATTATTTAGGATACATCGCATCACGATCAGGAATACTGCCAAATAGTTCTCATATTAAAAGTATCCTGAATTTCCCTGTTCCGACAAATGCTAAACATTTACAGTCCTGTATCGGAATTTTCTCTTACTTCCGCCGTTTTGTGCCGTCCTTCTCCCAAATAGCCAAGCCTTTACAGAATCTACTCCGTAGAAACTCTCCTTTTGACTTTGATATAAAATGCTTTGATGCCTTTAATGAACTTAAATCCAGATTAACCAAAAGTCCTGTATTGTCTATATTTAATCCGACGAAGGAAACCGAACTTCACTGCGACGCTAGTAGCGTAGGATTTGGTGCAGTATTACTGCAACGTCAAGACGATAAGAGATTCCATTCAGTTTCGTACTTCTCTAAAACGGCTACTCCAGCCGAATCAAATATTCACAGCTTTGAGCTTGAGACTTTGTCCATCATATACGCGCTTAGAAGGTTTAGGACCTATTTAGGGGGTATACCTTTATAATCATTACTGATTGTAACTCTCTCACAATGACGCTTGAGAGAAAACAACTCAACCCTCGAATAGCCAGGTGGGCCCTCGAGCTCGAAAATTACAACTACAAAATAAAATATAGAAGAGGCCATGCCACATGTTGACGGCCTTAGTAGAAGGCAAATAGCCCTAGTTGTGAACACCGATGATGTTGAGTTCCAGATACAGGTTGCCCAGGAACGAGAGAAAGAAATAAGTTTCATCCGGGGCCAGTTAGAACATTCAGAGAGCCAAGAATATATCTTAGTAGATGGGGTTGTGTATAGGAAGGGTCGAGACAAAAGGATTGCTCTATACGTGCGCCAGGAAATGGAAGATAACGTAATACGGTCGATACACGACAAATTAGGGCATCTGTCTGTGGAGAAGACGGTAGACAAGCTGAAGTTGTACTACTGGTTTCCAAGCATGCGACCAAAAGTTGAAAAATTCGTTAGAAATTGCCTGAAGTGTGCATAATGTATGCGACTCCACCGCGGACTAAAGAAAAGGTTTTGCATCCTATCCCCAAAGTCTCACTACCATTCGAAACTATTCATATAGACCACCTTGGACCACTGCCGTCACTTAGGTCCAAAAGAAAGCATATCTTAGTCGTCATCGACGCGTTTACCAAATACGTTAAACTATATCCAACCAATTCGACTAGCACCCGAGAGGTCATCGCTGCCCTTGATAAGTATTCAATTATTATAGTAGGCCTAGACGAATCATTAGCGACAGAGGCACATGCTTTACATCCCTTGAGTTCAGTTCGTTCGTGACAAAACGGAATATTTCCCATGTTAAAGTGGCTGTGGCGCCTCCCCAAGCGAATGGACAGGTGGAAAGGGTAAACAGAGTACTAAAGAGCATGTTATGAAAGTTGACTTATCCTATTACCCACGACGATTGGGTTAAGAAATTACTAGAGGCCGAGTATGCTATTAACAATTCCATGCATAGCACCTGTCGGGATACCCCGAGCAGACTCTTGTTCGGAGTTGAGCAACGAGGGGTCATTATTGACGAATTCACGGAATATTTTCAAGACAAGGTGAATCCTGATGCAGGGAGAGACTTAGGTCGCATCAATTGCCGCCAGACAGGAGTACGACTCCGCGAGGTTCGCTAAAAATGGTATCCAAAGTAAGACGTATAATGTGGAGGACCTTGTTGTAATAAGAAATGTTGACAATACTGCCGGAAGTAACAAAAAGTTCGTGCCCCCATATAAGGGACCTTATGTCGTACACAAAGTGTTAGGGAATGACAGGTACGTCGTACGCGATATTGACAATTGCCAGCTTACTCAACTGCCCTATGACGGAGTTATTGAAGCTTATAGAATGAAAAAGTGGTGTCAACCACCGCTGGTGTGCGACGAGAATACATAACAGGATCCACTAGAAATTTGTTAGGACTGCCTTTCAGTAATTTGATCGAGGCCGATCATGTGTCAGGTTTGGCCGAGTTGTAAACGCACCATTATTGTAACATTGTGTCGAGAACGTACAGAAAAGCATAATACAACTCTGATCTATGTTTAAATATAAGGAAAATGTAACTATGTACGAATAAAAAAGAAAAGAAATAAAGAAGAAGAAGGAGAAGGCAAACTTCCGGTTCGCCATTATTGTTCGATTCGGTGAAAAACTAAAAGCGTGTTTTATTAATCGGCTTGGATCCCTTAACATAGAAAGTTAATTTATTCAAATTAACATACAATTCATTTAATCAACATAATAAAAATTATCACAAGACCAAAGCTAAGTCTCCTTTGAGTTTTCTTTAGAGGAAGAAATGTTCATGACATTCTGTCGCTTTTGAACTACGCCATATTGCTTCGGTGAGTCAATTTACTTCAAATCTAATTACAACCAGGAAGGTAGGGTGCTCCTACCTCTTCCACTTGCTGCAGACAACCATATCACACACAAAAGGGACCCCAGTAACAATAGTATTTCCACAATACTACACTGAAAATAAAATTTCGTAGTCTTAATTTTCGTATAATGTACGAAATTTCGTTCATAATACGAATGAACTTTTGACAAATACACTAGATTTTACGAAACCTTTCGTAAAAAATACGAAATGACTTTCGTAAGGAATATTTTTAGTATAGTATACGAATTCGTGCGTACTATTTACGAAACAATTTAGTAAACTATGATAAAAATCTTTGTACGAATCATTTTGTATAATGTACAAAATATTTTTGTACATTGTACTAATTCACAAATTCCTTTTTACCATTTGTACAATGTACGAAAATTTTCGTAAAATATACTAAATTGCCGCCATTTTGCATATTTTTATCTTCACGTGTTATTGTAAAATGCTATGCGAAAGCAACAAGTTGAAGCAAAATTTAAGTGCTTCAAATTTGATTTTTAAACAAAAGTTTTTAAGTAAAGTGGGGAAATTTAATAATAATTGTTCGGTTTTATGTGTACATATATCTATATTTTTTATACCTTAGTGATCGCTTTATATTATAAGCGTGTTTTCCTAAACGTTTGCGCCCTTGTTTAAAATTTCGCAATTGCTAGTTTTGTGTGCATTCTTGGAATGAATTGCTTTATTTGCAGTATTAATATGGACTCGCTCCATAGTATGTCCAATCATGTTCACCTTGTACACAACATGAGTCAAATATATTCGCATAAGTGTACTCATGGAGGAAATTGGAATAATTTTTTTAGCGTTTTAAATTGCGTTGTATGTCGTATGAAAGAGGAGCACAACTTTGACAAGAGTGCGAAGCAGAGAGTAAGTGTGTCTGAAATTAACACAGAAGAAACTCTTTTTGATTATTTTTTGACATTATTAACGTTATTCAATTATCACATAATAAAAATTTATTTTTCACTATTAGTCATACTATTAAAAACGCAGCTCCAACAAGTTTCGGAACTGGAAAAATAATTTTAATAGGAAGACGACATCAGAAGGTTGCTCCAAAAAACAAAAATAGAAAGTGTTAGCAGCAGTGGATTATGAGGATGAACATATTAGAGCGTTAAAGAATGACCTTTATTCAATGACTTATAATGAAAAAATCGAACATTGACCCGCTTGCGCAGCAACACGTATGAATAATATACAAGACACCCAGGATGATCCAAAAAATATTTTTGATGCTTGGCCGCAATATAAACTTCCTGATGGTTTTCGTTTGGTAAGAAACAGTAGGCCTCTTTAAAAACAAGAAAATTATACTAAAATTTCAATACATGTCAATTTTTATATAAGAAAGAAAGAAGAAATTGGCGTAAAACTTCTTGTCTCATTTTTACTTATTGTCAATTAATACGAACTTATTCTTTAGATTGAATCGGACTTCGTATACTTATATGGCGCCAGAAGTGAGGTCCTTGACAAACTCAATGAATTTTGCAACATACTGCTACTTAAAGTTATCCCGAATCATATCAAAGATATCAAAGACTTTGCCTGTATCAATATATATAACGAAGTAAATAAAAACAAAGCCACGGACTCAGAAGGTACTCACACATTTATTTTAATTTTAAGCCCTATTTATCAACATAACTTTTTAATGATTTTTTTCGTTTAGATTACATCAGTGCCGACGCTTTCGGTATCCTGCAGTCACTACCACCGCGCTCTCGAATCAGCAAAAAAGTTTCCAACAACAAAACAAATGACAAGAAAAGGATGTATTCCCTCAAAGATTCACGAGAAAGTTTTATGGCTGTTTGCTCAACTGAAGCCGAATATAAACAAATGTATGACGGCAAAGTTAAGGCAGAATCATCTGTTGCTCCGTTTATATCTTTAATTGAAAACCTAGCTGAAACATAACCATTTATGGTTGACTTCGACAACATTTCATATAAATTTTTTGATTTTGCTAAGGCTTTTGATATTTGTCTTAAAATATATAATGTTTGTAATATCGCCTACCCTGAACCATGCGCTGAAATGTCGGATTTCATAAATCGTCAATTTTATCAATTAGCTACTAGAGAGTAGTCCAAACCAGGAATAGATGCTGTACTCAATGAAATAAAAAAGTAAGTATGAACATATATATGTATGTGATATATAAGCATATTTTCACCATTATCATAAAAAGCCCTGCCTTGGAACTGTTTCTTCTGAACAAGAAATATATTTAGTGATTATAAAGCAATCCGTTTACTAAAAACATGACTAAGAGCTTTTATGTGCTGTGGTGAAGATGACTGTTTTTCTTTATTGCTTTGCTTCCATGCTTCTAATAACTTGTGTTTTATTTGTAGTGGGGAAAGAAAAGAACATTAAGTAAGCTGGAGATCTGCCAAGTAGGAGCACGTCAAAGTTACCTAAATAAAACCCGAGTTGTTATTCATATGAGACGAAAGACTTTTTACATTCCATGAGACTGTTAATTTCTATTCAAGTTATGTAGCTTAAGCATTACATATGTAAATAAAATTATCAGTTGAATTATCTATTGAACCAAAGCTCCATTTATTTTTTCTCACAGTGTAGAACCGCAGATTTTACGAAATTCGTAAGTAAATAGTACACATATATTCGTAAAATGTACTAATTTACATTTGCAAATAGTACGCAAATATTCGTAAAATGTACTAATTTACATTTGTAAATAGTACGCATATATTCGTAAAATGTACTAATTTTGTATCATGTCACATTTTCGTGGTATGCACGAAAACGGTTTTGTAGAATTTACGAAATCTTTCGTGGCTCAAAACAACGAATAATTTCTTAATATGTACGCAAGTTTTCGTTGCATTTACACATATTCTATTTTGAGTGTACACACCCAATCATAATACCAGTACTAAGTACTAAGTAGATTAGCACAGGGGAGTTATTGGCGTTACTGGCGGCATTGAGTTGAAATGTTGACAATTGATGTTATGTCGAAGATGAGAGTGTACTGGTACTGCTGTTAGTGGCGTCACACAATCTGCGGAATGCAAAAATGATGAAGCCTGTCACAAATGCCATGCCAGCCATAATTCACGTGTAACGTTTTATAAATATTTAAATTGTATTAAAGCAAAGGAAAAATTAAACCTGCCGTTAGACATAAATCATGACACATTTGACAAAGAATGTCCTTGATATGTGAACAAATTGCAAAAAAGGAAAAGTAAGCTCGGGTATTAGCAATTAAAAAAATATGAGGCGATCAATCTAAACGATAACATTAAACAACGACAGAGGAAAAATAAAATGAAGTACATATACCTTAATACAAACAGTATAACATCCAATAAGGAAGAAGTTGAAAGAATGATAGAAGAAGAAGCTCTTAATTTTGTTTTTTGTACAGAGACTCATACCACAGAGAATGTCAGTGAGTCAGAACTTAATATTGTTGGATATAACCGAGCAAGGTGTGATTCACACAGCCAACACACAGGTGGTGTATTCAAAAATTGATTAGCTTTAAAGTAATATACAACAGCAATATGAACAATAATATGTGGTGTGTTGTAGCGATAGCGATGATATCGAAATACAAAATTTAGAGAATCAAAGAATATCAGATCACGAAACAATTTGCTTCAAACTGCCTGTACAAAAAAACTACAAAATGAGAGTGTATAAAAACCGCTTAAGCTGGGACAACTATACGGGGGAAAATTTATTAAATCACCTTAGGAACTATAATCTGGCCGAACTTACAAACTGTGAGATCGATGAGAAAGTCATAGTGATAAATAACATTTTGGAAGACGTAATGAATACGATGATATTTGAAAAGCAAGTTCAAATCAAACTAATGAATAAGTGGTACCATCGTGACTTACTGAACTGAATAAGCAAAAATATGAACTTTACAAGTTGGCAAAGATATCAAACTCATGGGAGAATTAAAATGATATTAAACGACACTACAAAAGAGTAATCAAGCTTAAAACGAAGAAATACATGGGGAATAAAATCACAATCAACAGTAGCAACCAAAGGCTAATGTGGAAATGTTTAAAATATGCTGTAAATATGAACCACGAGAATTCTCAAATAAAACGAGTTTTTATGAACAACACTTATGTTGAGGAAGATTACGAAATTGCAATACAATTAAGTCAGTTTTTTGTTGAAAGTATAAGAATAATCCGTAGTAGTATTGAAACCATTATGCCAGCTGAGGTAGACATAAATAGAAATTTATTTGAACTTAAAAATAAATGTGGAGCAGCTCTTACTTACAGCGGCAACATTACAAAATAAATATGGTGGAAAAACATTCTAGCAGAAGGTGTCTTCAAAGATAGTATGGTGTACTTAGGACACTATTATACTAGCATAGTTAATGAAAGTTTTAATAGTGGTGCATGCTGGAAAACGTCTACAATTATACCAGTTGAAAAGGTTAAAGGAACAGTAAAACCAGAAGAAATACGGCCAATAAATACGTTACCTAGCGATGAAAAAATAATAGAGAAAATTGTAAAAGAACAGCTGCTCGAATATGTAAATAAATATGAAATTATTATAAGCGAGCAATTCAGGATTCTTGCTTCGATAACGTTACCCGCAGCGTTCTTCGCAGCGAGTCTGGTACCGTTGCAAAATCGTGGCACATTAATTTTGCGCAGCATAATAATCGGTGCTCCAATTTTTAATCGTAAATTATGAGGTGGTGGGCCTGGCAAATCGAGTGAGTTTAAGAATTCAGTTCGATAATTTACGACATCATCTTGATCAGTAATGGTGTCCATTGACTTATATGCAACTATGTCACCAGGTATTTGATCCAGAATAGCTGCATTTATATTATTGACGTCCTTATTTTTCCCAGCTAAAATTGCTCTTTCGCTGAGCCAATCATAGTTTTTGTAATGTTGAACTATGTTTGGAAACACACTCTGTATCACTGCCTCTTTAGACTGGGCAAAAGTGCAGAAATTGTTAGGCAATGTAATCATTCCTGTTGGGTCGACAGACATTTGGCCATTTCCGATTTTCAGTAATTGCTGTGAAAATTCAGCTGCTGACGGATCGTTTTGTACTTGAACACGTACGTTTGGATAAGTGTAAGCGTGTTTACATGTCTCCATAAATACGATGATTTTAAGCATGCATTGATTTCATCTGCAGCCGTGGATTTTGGGGTCACAGATAATATTTGCCTGAAATATCCAGCCAATAAAATCATGGCACCTCCAAAGACTGTTTGGCTTCCTCGTAGATCTTTCACAGGTCTATCAAGTGCTTCCACTGATTTCTTGTGTGCCATAGTACACTCGTTCCATACGATGAGCTTACATACTTTAAGAACTTTTGCCATTCCAGATGTTTTCGAAATATTATATGTTGGTGTTTCATTTACCTGCATATTCAAAGGCAACTTTAATGCAGAATGTGCTGTGCGACCGCCTTCCAGTAATGTAGCCGCAATTCCGGAAGAAGCGAGTGCCAATGCAACGTTTTTATCTGATCGAATTGTTGCTAATATCAATGAAATCAAAAAGGTTTTGCCTGTTCCCCCAGCAGCATCCAAGAAAAGCAATCCACCAGTTCCATGGCTAACATTATTCATGATTGTATCATAAACATGTTGCTGTTGGTCATTCAATTTCGTTAAATTTGATGTTACAAATGTGTTTAGTTGATTACAATCATAATGGTATTCACGCTCCAGTTCTCGATTGAAAATATCATGCATTGGACGATTTGCCGCTGGCATGCCCAATTGTACTAAAGATTTGTTTGAAATCGGCAAACAAATGTCGTCAATCCTTATCAATGCTTCATTGCAAATTTCCAATGTGAATATTTCGACGCATTTGGTTTAAAATATCATCTGCCATATAATCTTTGAAATTATTCCATAATTCCAATGGATTAGATGGGGAGCACATTGCAATTATTATCGAAAATAATGTTCGTATTTGATGTGGACTGGCTATTACAGCTGAAATGGCAAGCGTATCTTCCCAAAGCTTATCATCCTCCAACAAATTTAATTGTTGACATGCTTCACGATATGTAGCGGACAATACACCATTAATTGCTCTTAAACCTTGGAATGATGTTGGGCCACGAACATTAATTAACAACATTGGCAAGTAAAAACACTCAGCATTATTTGGATGAACTGCATAAATGCATCCTAAAGCATCTGTTGAGAACACATTAGGATAACCTTGAACTGGTTTTCCTTGTTTTCGCCTTTGAAATGTTTTCCTGGATTTATCCCATGTGAAATATTGTGGCACTTCTGCATATAGCAATGTTCTTGCAAAATCGTCGGATTGACATAAATGAAAAGGCAGTCAAAGTTGTAGACGGTGCACTTGTTGTTCTAAGCGCTGCGTTTTCAGGAGTAAAATAAACGTGTTG
This sequence comes from Eurosta solidaginis, assembly GCF_040869045.1. Lineage (NCBI taxonomy): Eukaryota > Metazoa > Arthropoda > Insecta > Diptera > Tephritidae > Eurosta > Eurosta solidaginis. Next base: position 190,572,692 of record NC_090320.1, on the reverse strand, counting down.
GTCATTTTCAACAGCTTTCATTTGATATCCATACTGTATAAACACATTCTTGGGGTACCCGGTTCCACACTTTGGCCTATATCTCGAGACCCTAGTCACCTAGGGGTACGAAAAGTACCCCACATTAAAGTACTCATCAGAAGCTTCCATTTGATACCCATATTATACAAACACATAGTAAGGTTATCCGGGTCCACGTTTTGACCTATATCTCAAGACCCTAGAAATATTTTTTTTTTTTGCTAAAACCCTTCCCCTATTTGATCCCTATAGTATGAAAAAAGAACGAATAAAATTGGCCTCGTATCGGCCCCAAAACATGGACGGTAACGAACATCATTTCATTTTTATATATGGGATATTCCATCCCATTTCGACCAATTTTGAACCCGACCCCTTTAGAATTGGCTGAAAGTTTTTCTTATTTTTCTAGCTTACGAAAGACGTTTTTCAGAATTTTTTCATCCAACTCAAAAAAAGTTATGAATTTTTAAAAAAACACCGTTTTTGTTTTCAACATGCTATAACTTTTTCACCGTTTTGTTTCCAAAATGCTATAACTTTTTCAAAAATTGCCTTTGGGATCTTTTATTTTTTAAAAATTTGTTTTTAAATGTACTTTTCGGAAAAAATACAAAAAAATGTTTAAAGTTTTTTTGTAATTTTTCAGTTTTTCAATTAAATAAAAAAAAAAAAAGCGGCCCACTCCGGGATTAGTGGGGATGATTGCAGAATTGAGTGAAGTTTTTTATGAGACAAAAAGAAAAGAGCGAAATTCGAAAAATCTCGAAAAACTGAAAAATTACAAAAAAAAAACTTTAAAAATTTTTTTGTATTTTTTCCGAAAAGTACATTTAAAAACAAATTAAAAAAAAAAAGATCCCAAACGGTAAATTTTTGAAAAAGTTATAGCATTTTGAAAACAAAAACGGTGTTTTTTTAAAATTCATAACTCTTTTTGAGTTGGATGAAAAAATTCTGAAAAACGTCTTTCGTAAGCTAGAAAAAGAAGAACAACTTTCAATTCTAAAGGGGTCGGGTTCAAAATTGGTCGAAATGGGATGGAATACCCCCTATATAGATGATATTAAAACTTGTTTGAGTCACTGTAAAATAAGACAATTTGTAGATGATGCATTGTTGACGATAAGCTGCCCATCCGTAACTGAAGCCATGTCAAAAATACAAGCGGATATAGACTCTGTATATAAATGGCTATGTCAAAACAAGCTCAAAATTAATATTGAGAAAAGAAAATGGATGGTTTTGAGTAAAATACACTCTGGAGTGGACAATGTAACCCTAAAAATAGCAAATATCCCATTTAGTGGGACGCGGCATAGTTTGTACAATAAGGTTCCAACTCAGTGGAACGCGGCATAGTTTGTAAAATAAAGTTCGGGCTATGCAGCCAACTTTATCCGTCAGCACATTTTACCTACTTTTTCAATTGGATACATACCAGCAAATTTTCACCAAATATATCCTAAAACTAATGTAATCTAAATTGCATCCTATTCAACGTAAAATCAAAGTTCTTTGTACATGTAAACGCACCATTATTGTAACATTGTGTCGGGAACGTGCTATTATGTACAGATTAAGAAAAGCAGAATACAACTCTGATCTATGTTTAAATATAAGGAAAATGCAACTATGTACGAATAAGAAAGAAAAGAAATAAAGAAGAAGAAGGAGAAGGCGAACTTCCGGTTCGCCATTATTATTCGATTCGGTGAAAAACTAAAAGCGTGTTTTATTAATCGGCTTGGATCCCTTAACATGGAGAGTTAATTTATTCAAATTTACAACTCAGGTGTGAGGTTCGCCCGGAAAAAACGAAAAATAATATTATATATAAAATCAACATGCCAAATACTAGGGAAGATGTCATGAACGCCTTGCGACAGGCAGGAATACATTTTCCACCATCGGCTACGCTACAGCAACTACGAGAACTTTTGAATAATGTAGTGGGTGATAACAACGATTGGACTTTGCCATCGCCAGGAGTGACCGCTCATTCAACATCCACTAACATCACCTCCAATGGTGAAACTGCTGCAATTGGAACCACCCATAACGTTGCCGCTAATGCCCCTTATGCTGCCACTGTTTTAACTGGTGGCATAGGTGCCAATACAGACGACACTGCCGCTACTGATACCAATGCTGCCACTAATACTCCGGTCGCCACAGAGACCACTGCCGCAACCATTATTACATGTGCCGACGTGACTGCCGCAACCGACAGTACCTCTGCCGATGTCACTGCCGCAACCAACAATACCTCTGCCGACGCCACTGCCGTTACCAATACTATCGCCACTGTCAATAGCACTCCTCCCACCATCAATATATTCGCCGTCAATGACGTCACTGACGTAGCTGCCGTTTACGATAACATTGCTGCCGTCACCAACATTGCTGCCCCTAAGGACTCCGCTGCTGCCACTAGTCTCAGAGCCACCGATATCAATACCACTGACAACACCGCTGTGTGTAGTGCCGCCGACGCCAAGCAAGCCGAATTAGAGTCCGAGGTTATAGCTCTAAAAAAACGTTTGGAAATTTTGTTATTGCGAAGACAAATCTATACGCTCACCATGCAGGCGATTGGTAAACGAGCCAATATCGACGAAACCGAACTGATAGGCTTTATTATTGATGACATTTGTAACTCAACTCCACATATCGAAATCCTCATGACGGCACGAAATGTGGAGGAGCTCAAGGCGTAAATCAACCGATATCAACACAGGTATTTCATGTCAGGTGTGACACAACCACCCAACCATCGGACGCAACTATCCAACCAACGGCAGATAGAGCAAAAGCAAGCTGAAAACTAAAATGTTACAATTGTTCTAGGAATGGGCACATAAAGCCAAACTGTCTATTCCCAACACGTCTAGATGGCTCTTGCTTTAAATGTTGGCAGATGGGCCATGACCACCATTCTTGTCCAAACCCGGCCAAGATATTGAGGAAGCGGGAAATAGCATAAATCACTGGATACGAAGATGAACAACAACAACATGAACCAGTTGATGTCATCGGCGAATATAATTCAGTGAGTATAGTTTTCAAAACTCCTATAAAATTAATCACTATTAACGTTGTTTCCCTTTTTGATACCGGCAGTCCTATTAATTTAATTCAGTTGTCCTCCATCCCAAAACAACTTTGGCCAAACTTCACCCCCGATGAAATCCCTGGTTACAAAGGTATCGGTGGATGCAGAATCAAAATACTTTTTAAAAGTAAATGTAATATTGAATTCCTCAAACAAATAAAAGAAATTGAATTAAACGTTATTGAAGATAAGAATATGAGTATGCCAGTTATTTTGGGACGAGACTTTCTTAGCAAGTTTGATATTAGACTCACTAATATGAGAAAGAGATATACTAAGAAGAAACTTTTATATATTAGAAATATTGTCAATAATCATAGCTTGAATGAAGTACAGAAGTTTTTAACTGATTCCGACGCACACTTCGAGGTTACAAAACTAAAACACCCATTGAGAAAAAAATATGAAAGTGATGCTGTCACTGACTCCTTAGGTAAGATTGATTATAATACCACTGCCGATACAGCGGTCGACGTACCTGATATTTTTTGCATTGACATCCCGGAAGATGAGAAGAATATAGACATAGATACTAAACTAACCAAATACCAGCAAAAAGATTTAGAGAAACTTATAGGGAATACGTATCTCAATCCTGATATGAGACAAGAACCTTATAAATACGAAATGAAGATACATTTGACGACTGATGTACCTTTTCATTGTGCGCCGCGTAGACTTTCCTATTCCGAGAGAAATGAAGTTCAAACCATCATTGATGAACTTTGTCGAGATGGAATCATAAGACCTAGTGATTCACCATACGCATCAGCAATAGTGCTAGTTAAGAAGAAAAATGGTAAAGTCCGAATGTGCGTGGACTATAGGGTATTGGGACAATTACCCACTGCCCCTTATAGATGACTGTATAGAGTACTTGGAAAATAAGAACTACTTTTCGGTTTTAGATTTGAAAAGTGGCTTCCACTAAGTGCAAATGGCTTCCGAATCCGTTCCCTTGACTGCTTTCGTAACGCCTCACGGCCAATATGAATACTTGAAAATGCCGTTTGGGCTGAAAAATGCTCCTGCCGTATTTCAACGATTTATCAATAATATTTTTAGGGATTTGATCGAAACTAGAAAGATGATAATTTACATGGATGACATTATTATAGCGACTCAGGATTGTAAAGAGCACAAGTCCCTTCTTAGGTTAGTATTAGAACGGCTTACCCTGCGGGCGCTGAAGCTCAATCTCGGGAAATGTAAGTTCGGATATGACGAGATAGATTATTTAGGATACATCGCATCACGATCAGGAATACTGCCAAATAGTTCTCATATTAAAAGTATCCTGAATTTCCCTGTTCCGACAAATGCTAAACATTTACAGTCCTGTATCGGAATTTTCTCTTACTTCCGCCGTTTTGTGCCGTCCTTCTCCCAAATAGCCAAGCCTTTACAGAATCTACTCCGTAGAAACTCTCCTTTTGACTTTGATATAAAATGCCTTGATGCCTTTAATGAACTTAAATCCAGATTAACCAAAAGTCCTGTATTGTCTATATTTAATCCGACGAAGGAAACCGAACTTCACTGCGACGCTAGTAGCGTAGGATTTGGTGCAGTGTTACTGCAACGTCAAGACGATAAGAGATTCCATTCAGTTTCGTACTTCTCTAAAACGGCTACTCCAGCCGAATCAAATATTCACAGCTTTGAGCTTGAGACTTTGTCCATCATATACGCGCTTAGAAGGTTTAGGACCTATTTAGGGGGTATACCTTTATAATCATTACTGATTGTAACTCTCTCACAATGACGCTTGAGAGAAAACAACTCAACCCTCGAATAGCCAGGTGGGCCCTCGAGCTCGAAAATTACAACTACAAAATAAAATATAGAAGAGGCCATGCCACATGTTGACGGCCTTAGTAGAAGGCAAATAGCCCTAGTTGTGAACACCGATGATGTTGAGTTCCAGATACAGGTTGCCCAGGAACGAGAGAAAGAAATAAGTTCCATCCGGGGCCAGTTAGAACATTCAGAGAGCCAAGAATATATCTTAGTAGATGGGGTTGTGTATAGGAAGGGTCGAGACAAAAGGATTGCTCTATACGTGCCCCAGGAAATGGAAGATAACGTAATACGGTCGATACACGACAAATTAGGGCATCTGTCTGTGGAGAAGACGGTAGACAAGCTGAAGTTGTACTACTGGTTTCCAAGCATGCGACCAAAAGTTGAAAAATTCGTTAGAAATTGCCTGAAGTGTGCATAATGTATGCGACTCCACCGCGGACTAAAGAAAAGGTTTTGCATCCTATCCCCAAAGTCTCACTACCATTCGACACTATTCATATAGACCACCTTGGACCACTGCCGTCACTTAGGTCCAAAAGAAAGCATATCTTAGTCGTCATCGACGCGTTTACCAAATACGTTAAACTATATCCAACCAATTCGACTAGCACCCGAGAGGTCATCGCTGCCCTTGATAAGTATTCAATTATTATAGTAGGCCTAGACGAATCATTAGCGACAGAGGCACATGCTTTACATCCCTTGAGTTCAGTTCGTTCGTGACAAAACGGAATATTTCCCATGTTAAAGTGGCTGTGGCGCCTCCCCAAGCGAATGGACAGGTGGAAAGGGTAAACAGAGTACTAAAGAGCATGTTATGAAAGTTGACTTATCCTATTACCCACGACGATTGGGTTAAGAAATTACTAGAGGCCGAGTATGCTATTAACAATTCCATGCATAGCACCTGTCGGGATACCCCGAGCAGACTCTTGTTCGGAGTTGAGCAACGAGGGGTCATTATTGACGAATTCACGGAATATTTTCAAGACAAGGTGAATCCTGATGCAGGGAGAGACTTAGGTCGCATCAATTGCCGCCAGACAGGAGTACGACTCCACGAGGTTCGCTAAAAATGGTATCCAAAGTAAGACGTATAATGTGGGGGACCTTGTTGTAATAAGAAATGTTGACAATACTGCCGGAAGTAACAAAAAGTTCGTGCCCCCATATAAGGGACCTTATGTCGTACACAAAGTGTTAGGGAATGACAGGTACGTCGTACGCGATATTGACAATTGCCAGCTTACTCAACTGCCCTATGACGGAGTTATTGAAGCTTATAGAATGAAAAAGTGGTGTCAACCACCGCTGGTGTGCGACGAGAATACATAACAGGATCCACTAGAAATTTGTTAGGACTGCCTTTCAGTAATTTGATCGAGGCCGATCATGTGTCAGGTTTGGCCGAGTTGTAAACGCACCATTATTGTAACATTGTGTCGAGAACGTACAGAAAAGCATAATACAACTCTGATCTATGTTTAAATATAAGGAAAATGCAACTATGTACGAATAAAAAAGAAAAGAAATAAAGAAGAAGAAGGAGAAGGCAAACTTCCGGTTCGCCATTATTGTTCGATTCGGTGAAAAACTAAAAGCGTGTTTTATTAATCGGCTTGGATCCCTTAATATAGAAAGTTAATTTATTCAAATTAACATACAATTCATTTAATCAACATAATAAAAATTATCACAAGACCAAAGCTAAGTCTCCTTTGAGTTTTCTTTAGAGGAAGAAAAGTTCATGACATTCTGTCGCTTTTGAACTACGCCATATTGCTTCGGTGAGTCAATTTACTTCAAATCTAATTACAACCAGGAAGGTAGGGTGCTCCTACCTCTTCCACTTGCTGCAGACAACCATATCACACACAAAAGGGACCCCAGTAACAATAGTATTTCCACAATACTACACTGAAAATAAAATTTCGTAGTCTTAATTTTCGTATAATGTACGAAATTTCGTTCATAATACGAATGAACTTTTGACAAATACACTAGATTTTACGAAACCTTTCGTAAAAAATACGAAATGACTTTCGTAAGGAATATTTTTAGTATAGTATACGAATTCGTGCGTACTATTTACGAAACAATTTAGTAAACTATGATAAAAATCTTTGTACGAATCATTTTGTATAATGTACAAAATATTTTTGTACATTGTACTAATTCACAAATTCCTTTTTACCATTTGTACAATGTACGAAAATTTTCGTAAAATATACTAAATTGCCGCCATTTTGCATATTTTTATCTTCACGTGTTATTGTAAAATGCTATGCGAAAGCAACAAGTTGAAGCAAAATTTAAGTGCTTCAAATTTGATTTTTAAACAAAAGTTTTTAAGTAAAGTGGGGAAATTTAATAATAATTGTTCGGTTTTATGTGTACATATATCTATATTTTTTATACCTTAGTGATCGCTTTATATTATAAGCGTGTTTTCCTAAACGTTTGCGCCCTTGTTTAAAATTTCGCAATTGCTAGTTTTGTGTGCATTCTTGGAATGAATTGCTTTATTTGCAGTATTAATATGGACTCGCTCCATAGTATGTCCAATCATGTTCACCTTGTACACAACATGAGTCAAATATATTCGCATAAGTGTACTCATGGAGGAAATTGGAATAATTTTTTTAGCGTTTTAAATTGCGTTGTATGTCGTATGAAAGAGGAGCACAACTTTGACAAGAGTGCGAAGCAGAGAGTAAGTGTGTCTGAAATTAACACAGAAGAAACTCTTTTTGATTATTTTTTGACATTATTAACGTTATTCAATTATCACATAATAAAAATTTATTTTTCACTATTAGTCATACTATTAAAAACGCAGCTCCAACAAGTTTCGGAACTGGAAAAATAATTTTAATAGGAAGACGACATCAGAAGGTTGCTCCAAAAAACAAAAATAGAAAGTGTTAGCAGCAGTGGATTATGAGGATGAACATATTAGAGCGTTAAAGAATGACCTTTATTCAATGACTTATAATGAAAAAATCGAACATTGACCCGCTTGCGCAGCAACACGTATGAATAATATACAAGACACCCAGGATGATCCAAAAAATATTTTTGATGCTTGGCCGCAATATAAACTTCCTGATGGTTTTCGTTTGGTAAGAAACAGTAGGCCTCTTTAAAAACAAGAAAATTATACTAAAATTTCAATACATGTCAATTTTTATATAAGAAAGAAAGAAGAAATTGGCGTAAAACTTCTTGTCTCATTTTTACTTATTGTCAATTAATACGAACTTATTCTTTAGATTGAATCGGACTTCGTATACTTATATGGCGCCAGAAGTGAGGTCCTTGACAAACTCAATGAATTTTGCAACATACTGCTACTTAAAGTTATCCCGAATCATATCAAAGATATCAAAGACTTTGCCTGTATCAATATATATAACGAAGTAAATAAAAACAAAGCCACGGACTCAGAAGGTACTCACACATTTATTTTAATTTTAAGCCCTATTTATCAACATAACTTTTTAATGATTTTTTTCGTTTAGATTACATCAGTGCCGACGCTTTCGGTATCCTGCAGTCACTACCACCGCGCTCTCGAATCAGCAAAAAAGTTTCCAACAACAAAACAAATGACAAGAAAAGGATGTATTCCCTCAAAGATTCACGAGAAAGTTTTATGGCTGTTTGCTCAACTGAAGCCGAATATAAACAAATGTATGACGGCAAAGTTAAGGCAGAATCATCTGTTGCTCCGTTTATATCTTTAATTGAAAACCTAGCTGAAACATAACCATTTATGGTTGACTTCGACAACATTTCATATAAATTTTTTGATTTTGCTAAGGCTTTGGATATTTGTCTTAAAATATATAATGTTTTTAATATCGCCTACCCTGAACCATGTGCTGAAATGTCGGATTTCATAAATCGTCAATTTTATCAATTAGCTACTAGAGAGTAGTCCAAACCAGGAATAGATGCTGTACTCAATGAAATAAAAAAGTAAGTATGAACATATATATGTATGTGATATATAAGCATATTTTCACCATTATCATAAAAAGCCCTACCTTGGAACTGTTTCTTCTGAACAAGAAATATATTTAGTGATTATAAAGCAATCCGTTTACTAAAAACATGACTAAGAGCTTTTATGTGCTGTGGTGAAGATGACTGTTTTTCTTTATTGCTTTGCTTCCATGCTTCTAATAACTTGTGTTTTATTTGTAGTGGGGAAAGAAAAGAACATTAAGTAAGCTGGAGATCTGTCAAGTAGGAGCACGTCAAAGTTACCTAAATAAAACCCGAGTTGTTATTCATATGAGACGAAAGACTTTTTACATTCCATGAGACTGTTAATTTCTATTCAAGTTATGTAGCTTAAGCATTACATATGTAAATAAAATTATCAGTTGAATTATCTATTGAAACAAAGCTCCATTTATTTTTTCTCACAGTGTAGAACCGCAGATTTTACGAAATTCGTAAGTAAATAGTACACATATATTCGTAAAATGTACTAATTTACATTTGCAAATAGTACGCAAATATTCGTAAAATGTACTAATTTACATTTGTAAATAGTACGCATATATTCGTAAAATGTACTAATTTTGTATCATGTCACATTTTCGTGGTATGCACGAAAACGGTTTTGTAGAATTTACGAAATCTTTCGTGGCTCAAAACAACGAATAATTTCTTAATATGTACGCAAGTTTTCGTTACATTTACACAGATTCTATTTTGAGTGTACACACCCAATCATAATACCAGTACTAAGTACTAAGTAGATTAGCACAGGGGAGTTATTGGCGTTACTGGCGGCATTGAGTTGATGTGTTGACAATTGATGTTATGTCGAAGATGAGTCTGTACTGGTACTGCTGTTAGTGGCGTCATTGCGCCACGGTATAACGAAGCAGTGTGTTAACTTCAGTGACACCAGCCCCCACATTCAAACTTTCGCTAAGTAAAATTCCATCGCCAAAAATCTCTAACAGAGACAGAACCGCAGCAGGACAGAACAGCAGAAGTTTTCTCAAACGAACTTGTAAAAATTGGAAATGGACAGATTCCGGTAAAAAGTTCCAGTGGCTTAATATCAATTCCCCGAGCTATTTGCCAATTTACCTCGAACAAGGATGAACTCATCACAAACGTGTATCCAAATATTGGTGAAAACTATCTTAACCTAACTTGGTTGAGTGAATGCGCAATTTTAGGAGCCAAAAATAGTGATGTTAATGAGTTAAATTGGACGATCCAAAACAAAATTCCGAGAGAATTACAATCCTACAGATCAATCGATCGAATTGATAATGAGGAGGATATAGTAAATTATCCTACAGAATTTTAAATCTTTAGATTTTCCTGGAATGTCCCCTCATTATTTGCGTCTCAAAGTTGGATCTGTACTTATTATGCTCCGTAATCTGCATGACCCAAAACTGTGTAATGGAACAAGACTGATTGTAACCAAGCTTATGAGCAATTTGATAATGGCAAAGCTTTTAAAAATACCGTTCAAGGGAGAGGAATGGCTGATTCCGAGAATACCCTTGACTTCAAATGATTTGCCGTTTCTGTTTAGGCGCAGTCAGTTTCCAGTGAAACTTGCATATGCGATGACCATTAACAAGTCACAAGGACAGTCGTTGATTACTCTGCCCTTTTTATAGGGTGCAATAAAATGAATAGAATTCAATGATACAAAATTTAATTTAACTTTATTTTCTGAAACAAATATACTTAGCGTTGTGAATTTAATTCAAATCATAATTTTAATAAATCTATAACCTAAGTTATTAGCAATGGCAAATTTCTAACCAAAACTAGAAGTCTCGAAACTAATAGATTAAAACAATATATTTTGCGCAAAACGAAGTTTACCGGGGTCAGCTAGTATATTTTGTAAATCAAAAGAAATTATGCAAACCCCAAAGACTGTACAATGTATAAATGTGATCTCATAGATTTAAACTAAGTCCAAAGACTAATAAATAAATAAATAAATTTCAGGTCTGAAAAGACCATTGTGTGACATTATTTTCGCTTCTCGACTTGATGACTTACCGGGCGCTCTAGCCCGGGCACAGGAGATCGAGTCGAATAGAGAACGATATCCGTTTGCTAAAAGCTTCGCTGTGTCCTCTAACAAATTTAAGAAGATCGGTGATAGCAACTCAGACCAGAGAATGCGAGCCTCACAAAAAAATCCACATTTTTTAATAGACAATCAAAAAGGAACAGTATCGAAAGGATCAAGCAATACCGATGGATATAGATCCATCAGAATCACGGTTTCGCCAGAATACAAATTGTCGTCAATCACAAAAAGTGAATCAGGACCAGCAACAATACCGAAACAATTTCAAACAGAGTCGTAGCTTCAACAAAAACAAACTGGAAAGCGACAGGCAGAATCGGGTAGGAATACTGCACCCAAAATACAGAGAATAAATAATTTAGGCCAGGGTAGCCAAGAGACGGCCTACAACCAGAAGGCGGAGGAGGAAATAGAAAATCTCGAAGAAGAACAACTTAATTTTTTAGGGGGAAGTCCCTGCTTCCACGGATCGAACGAGGGGTAGGGCACCATGGAAAAAAATTAAAGCTATTAGTGGACACGGGGGCTTCGAAAAACTCGAATTTAAAAATATCCCGGCATCCACACCTTTTCTAGTTAAGTCAATGCACGGAAATAGTCATGTGAATAAGAAGTATAGAATCAAGTTATTTGGTGTATGGGCAGATTTTTCAATATTGCCTAATATAGCAACGTTCGATGGTATAATTGGCCTGGATCTAGTTAACCAAGACATGCTCACGTAGTGGAGTAATACAACACGATTTCGTAAACGAAAAGCTGTTGTTACACGAGTGCCAGAATGTAAATTTCATTGATATAGGAAGTGACGAAATTCCTTCTTGTGTCCCAAATCATTTCCTTAAGATAGAAAGTAGGAAGAAGGCCTTCGCGGACCCAAACGAATCCCTTCCCTTCAATACAAATATAGTTGCTCCCATTAGAACAAAAAACGAAGAACCGATGTATTCTAGGCTCTATCCAGACCCTATGAGTGTGGCCGAATTCGTCAACGGAGAAATGACCGATTTGTTGTCCAACGACATCATACGCCCTTCCAGGTCACCTTACAATGACCCAATTTGGGTTGGGGTAGACAATACGAGAAATAAAAAGAAGCGGTCAGTGATTCACTTTAGCAAACTAAATGAAATCACAATCGAGGACAAGTATCCGATGCCGAATGCAATGGTGATATTGCCATACCTAAAGGATGCACAATACTTTGCCACACTTGATTTGAAATCGGGATTCCATCAGATTGAGTTGATAGAGAGAGACAGAGAGAAAACTGCCTTCTTCGTAAAACAACGGCAAATATGAATTCTGCCGCCTGGGTTTTGGACTATAAAGCGCCCCCAGTATATTTCAGAGAGCGATCGATGATGTTCTGAGGGATCAAATTGGCAAGACCTGCCATGTTTACGTCGACGACGTAATCATATACTCAAAAACGGCAGAAGGCCAATTGAGGGACGTTGAATGGGTTCTGCGTAGGATTTGCGAGGCCAATATGAGAGAATCGGTAGAAAAATCAAAATTTCTCAAAACTGAAGTAGACTACCTAGGCTTTTTTGTATCAAGAGGTGGTGTTAAAACAAACCTCGATAAAGTTTACAGCATAAAATGCTATGAGCATCCAACTACTCTTCGAGGGTTCCGCTCTTCCTTGGGATTGGCGAGCTACTATAGATGTTTCATTAAAGATTTTACTAGCATAGCAAAACCACTGACCGATATGCTTAAGGGGAAAATGGCAAAGTAAAAATCAGTTAACACCAGAGGGTGTAGAAGCATTCAATACACTTAAAGAAATTTTGGCATCGGAAGATTTCACATTAACATATCCAGATTTATCAAAACCTTTCGACTTAGCGACAGACGCATCTTCAAGGGGTTTGGGAGCTGTACTTTCGCAAGAAAAGAAAGCCATTACTATGATCTCAAGAACACTAAGAGACAGGGAAGAGCATTTGGCAACAAATGAAAGATAGCTTTTAGCCATCGTGTGGGCCCTCAACACCTAGCGAAATTAACTGTACGGTGTGGGCCGGTTGAACATTTTCACTGACCACCAGCCCTTGAAATTCGCAGTCCCAGATAAAAATCCTAACGCGAAGATAAAGCGCTGGAAATCTATCAGAGAAAGCTTCAATGCAAACATTTTTTACAAGCCAAGGAAAGAGAACCATGTCGCCGACGCGTTGTCAACGCAACACATGAGGTTGAAATGGAAGCAAGCTCTGACTGCGCCACCATACACTGCAAAGAATCAGTGACCTATACTACTGTAGTAGTACGAATAGGGTTAAGGTAGTATCAAGATGTTATAGATTAACGTTGACATTGCCAACAGTACAAAATGATATGTATGACATCCAGCACTGTTTGTTTTTCACGAGGGCACCATTTCGACATAATAAAGAGATTCATACGCTGGAAACTGCTAAAAGCGATCGGTCGCGTTTTCCTTAATGGGTGCGTGCTTGCATTCGTAACAGTAAGTCTTATATTTTCTACTTGCTTATTGCATCAGAAGTGGTCTTCGAAACCACCATCCTACATTACAACAAAACAAAATTTAAAACGTAAAAATTAACAAAGACGCTATTAGTGCGGAAAAATACTCGCTAATGCAGTTGAAAGCATGGTGCACGAGCACGCCAGCGGCGCAAAGGCATCTATTGCAGCAGGACTTAGCGATTTGTCGGTTGTAGCCAGAGGATTGTGCCCGGGAACTTCCGGAAAGAGAAATGATGGCGTAAACACCGGAGAAAGCGGCGAAAATTACAGCAACCTAACAAACAACGACGAGGGCGCAAACAGCAGCAGCGATAATAATGACGACGACGCAGATGGCGCAAATAATGAAAACGGCGCAGACGGCGCACATACCGACAACGGCATATAGAGCATCGCAAATAGTAACGGTGATCAGCCCAGCGACAACATCTTGTGCGTTCATAACGGGGCATTTGATATACCGGTAGCCAACGATGCCGAAGTACAGCACTCTACAATCGAAGACAGCGCGTCTACAATAAGTCAACGCGAAACTATTAAATTAAAAATACTTAAAAAAGAAATCGAGCCCCTAAAACTACAATTGAGCTTCGAGAAACAAAAGGCTAGTATGGCAACTACTACTACGTACAGCGCGAAATACCGTTGCAAATATTAAAAGAGCTGATCACAGACTATGATGGCGGAGAAGGTTTTAACGTGTGGCTATCTCAACTGCGACATACCCAAGCGGCGTTGAAGGTAAACAACGAAGCGTTAGGTGTCGTCCTGCGCTAAAATTAAAAGGCGCGGCACTAACATGGTATAACTCGAACAAAATGTTCACCAAAAGTACATACCAAATACTTGACGAGATGTCTGCAGTTTTCGCCAACAAAATAAGTACGCTTGACGCACGCCGCAAGTTCGAAAAGCGCCACTGGAAAGTCGGAGAAACATTTTTATACTATGAGAATTTGTCGAATACCTAATTGATGGTATACCAGATTGGCAGCTTCAAGTGCATGCAAAAATTTTAAACTGCAAAACAGCAAACGAACTAGTGGCATCTTTCCGCACGGTCAAACTACGTCAGCGCAAACCAACAAATCAGGAAAGAACGAAATACTACAACTGCAACGGCTTCGGACATTTGTCGAAACATTGCCCAAAACCCAGGCGTGAAACGGGAATGTGCTTCGTATGCGGTGAACGGGGTCATTTTGCGTCGCCCTGCAACAAAAAGCAGTCGAAAAATATCTATGTAGTATATAAGTGTATTTAGTATAGATATTGTAACAAAACCTAATGTTAACTTAACTATAGAGTGCCTGTTAGATTCGGGAAGCCCAGTCAGTTTAATAAAAAACAGTATCGTCCCGTCAAGAGTTGAAAGAGGAGAAGTAAAAGAAACATATTTTGGAATTAATAAGTCTGTATTAAAAACCTTTGGAAAAGTAAATTGTCATGTTGAGTTTGCAAATAAAAGTATATTTACAGAAATGATTGTTGTTCATGACGAGGGGATTAGTTATTCAGCCATATTAGGCAGGAATTTTTTGTATGATGCTAAACTTATCATAAAAGGTGTAGATATTTCCAAGTTAGCTGAAATTGAGGGCGTTGAAAGCCATACATCAACGATTAGCAACGAACCCAAAGGTCCTGCGAACAATAAAGATAAAGAAATTTGTCAGGCCATAGATATGCACGAAGCGAGTGAGACTGAGTTAAAAGTAGGTGAAGACGTCAGCCACAGAGATAATAGATCCCGTCAAGCGTTATTCTGTAGTGAATACTTACATACAGGTAAGTAAGTCGAACCAAAAGTTAGAAAATAAATTAAGGTTAATCCTAGAAGACAATAAGCCGTTTAGTTGTTCGCCTAGAAGACTCCTATAACGAAAAGGCAGAATTACAAAAAATTATAGATGAATATTTTAAAAAAGGTTATAATCGCCCCAGCGAATCGGAGTTTGTTTCACCAATAGTACTAGTCAAGAAGAAGACAGGAGAACTTCGAATGTGCGGTGGCTATAGGAAATTGAACAAAGTTACTACAAAAGATAGCTACCCCATTCCGCTGATAGACGACCTACTAGATAGGTTAGTGAATAAAAGTTGTTCACGAAACTGGACCTTAAGAACGGGTTTTTCCATGTTTTCGTTGAAGAAAACTCTGTGAAATATACGCCATTCACAACACCTTTGGGTCAGTTCGAATTCTTAAAGATGCCCTTTGGGATAAGAAACGCCCCTGCGACTTTACAAAAGTTTATTAACAAAATCTTTGGCGAAATTATACGCGACGGCGAAGTAATTGTCTACCTTGATGACATTATGGTAGTCACCGAAACAGTAGAACAGCATTTGTGCATATTACAAAAAGTTTTTCAGTGCCTGGTTCAAAATAAGTTAGAGTTGCGCCTGGACAAGTGCGAGTTTTTACGATCAGAAATTTCGTATCTGGGGTACTCCATTACGGTTAAAGGCATACGAACCGACAAGAAAGGGTTAAACGCTATCGAGAGTTTTCCCGTAACAACCAAAGTACAGAAAGTACATAGTTTTCTTGGACTTTGCTCGTATTTCCGAAGGTTTATACAGGGTTTTTCCGTTGGAAATGGAAACGTTAGAGATCTTAAAAGAAAAACTGATAGCCGCCCCAATACTAGCAATATATATCAATACTGTTCCAGAAGAAGTCGGACAAAAAACTACATCCAATTTTTTATTTTTCTAAAAGAACAACAGAGATAGAGTCCAGGTACCATAGTTTCGAGTTAAAGACCCTTGTCATAATATACGCTTTGAAAAGATTTAGAGTGCGCCTACAGGGAATTAAGTTCAAAATCGTCACTGTTTGCAATTCTCTGACTCTAACCCTCAACAAAAAAGATATGAACCCGAGGATAGCAAGGTGGGCCTTGGACCTCCAAAACTATGATTACGTACTAGAGCACAGAGAGGGTAAAAGAAGGCAGCATGTAGACGCATTAAGTAGGGCTAATAGTATGTAGTAGTGCATACTAATACTTTGGAGGAACATCTAATAATATGCCAAAATAGAGACGAAAGTATAAGACAGATAAAAAAAGGAGTTGGAAACCAAAGCGAACAGTCACTATGAAATGAGAAACGGCGTAGTTTACATAAAGAAAGAAGAAAATTTATTATTCTACGTACCCGAGTCCATGGAACAACATGTTCTGTACAAATATCACGACGAAATGGGCCATTTGGGTATAGAGAAAGTAGTCGAAACTGTTAGGAAAAGTTATTGGTTTCCAAACATCAAAAAGAAAGTAACGACTCATATCGACAATTGCTTAAAGTGCATATCCTTCTCACGTAAAAGTGGTAAAAAAGAAGGATTTGTTAACATTATACCCATAGGATCCACACCTTTTGAGATGATTCATATAGATCATTAGGGCCCAGTTCATAGTGGTTCCACAAAACAAAAACATATATTAGTTGTCACAGAGGCATTTTCTAAGTTTGTTCGTCGATATCCCGCAAAGACGACAACCTCCAAGGAAGCTATCACAGCGCTTAAAGACTACTTTCGAGCATACAATAGGCCCAAAATCATAATATCTGACAGGGGCACCTGTTTCACGTCTAAAGAATTTGAAGATTTTCTAGAAAGCAACAATGTCGAACATATAAAAGTAGCGACGTCCTCACCCCAAGCGAATGGGCAAGTAGATATTGTGAACAAAGGTTTAGGCCCGATGACAGCTAAGTTGATGGACGCCGGTAGAGAGGGTTATCTCCAGCTCCAAAAACAAAAGGAAAAAATCAATAACCTCAACATTTGACTTGTTCCCGGAATTACTTATAACAAAGAAAGATGTCCTAAGTATCTAGTAATTAAATCACAGAACGACAAAAACCGATCTCATACAAGTTAACGCCACCACTCACGCAGGGCAATATAAACAAAAACGGTATCAAGCAAATGTGCCAAACATGTCATTGGCACATTGGCAATTAGGCTGCGGCCATCAACTCACACGTATGGTCCGCTTTCTTTAGAATTAAGAACTTAGAATAAACTAAGCTAAGCTTGAATTCCTCGAATATAAGCTTGAATATAGTAACTAGCCTTAAGAGAATTTTTGTATATAAGAAGATGAAATAAACAAATTCAGTAAGTTCTGTGCGGGAATGCTGTCCCTTTATTATTTGAAGCCAAGGGCTTAATAAGTTTTTTAAAAACTTATCGCGGCCAGGCCAAAACTTAAGCGGCGATCCTGCCAGGAGATATTTTAAAAATCGACTAAGGTAACAATAAAAAGAGACAAAAATCTCTAGTTACCAAAACAAAATAAGAACAAGTATCGTATAGAATAAGAGAAAAGTGAAACAAAATCAGGAGACTTATTAAGTCTATTAGTTTCGGTAACATTTAAAAAGGGAGACAAAAATCTCCATGTTCAAACGTAACATAATAATTATCGTGTAGAATACGAGAAAAGTGAAATAAAACAAAGAGACGTATTAAGTCTATAAGTTTCGTAAAACATAAGAACAATTATCATATCAAGGTGAGAGAAAGGGAAATATGTACCCTCAAAAAAAGGAGGAGATAAAAGAAACAAAAACAGAACAAAAATAATGAAAATCTTCTTAAGAAATTATAATCAACAACTACAAGGAAGCCAACTTAAATGAATCGCTATTTGTTTTGACTGGAAGGCAGGAGAAAAAAAGAAACAAAAACAGAACATCTACAAAGAAGACAACTACAGTGAGTCGCCATTTGTTCTGACAATGGAGACAAGCGCTACTAAAATTAAGTTTTATAAGTTAATATTAATGGGAAATAGTCCCACTAGCTTAGGCTATAAGAGATTATACTACCGCGAAAAGTGTAGGGATAATCAGAGTGAAAAAAGTATCCAAGGAAGAATATAAATAATAAATAAACTGGTTAATAAATAGGTTTTCTGAAATGTCTGTGTCAAAAAATAACAGTTCAGTAAAAAGGGATGTAGTGTCCAGGCTGATAGCAGCCAATACTGCTTCATTGCGAAGCGAGCTGGAGCAAGTTAGGCGCCAGCTTCAAAATTTAAATCCTGCTAACGATGTAACGGAATATGAATATTCGGTTGAGAGTTTTGACAACCATACAGTGTGAGGAAAATTTAGAGGTAATTAAATCCCTTCCCGAATTTAAAGTGAAAATTAATAACTAAGTTAATTGGCGCGAAGCCGCTAATAATTCTAAGTCTTTATATACTAGATAGTAAGAAATATTTTGCCGCATTAACAATCCTGCGAAATAAAATAACGCAGGATGCAAACGATATCTTGACAAACCATGGCACTGTCCTTAATTTCAACGCCATTTTGAGTCGATTTGACTTTGCATATACAGACAAGAGACCCTGTCATATTATAGAGAAGGAGATGAGTATCCTAAGACAAGGTTCTAGGACTTAAGTTGAGTTTTACAATGAAGTCAATAAGAAGTTAACATTGCTTATTAACAAACAATAATAACCCATGGCACAGGTTTTGCCACAACCAAGGAATTAAATATAAAGTATAGGGAAACAGCATTAAGGACATTTATAACGGGACACAACCACCCGTTGGATCAGATATTATTCACATTGGCACCAAAGGATCTGCCAAACGCTCTTGCAAAAGCGCAAGAGCTTTATTCGAACCAAATGTGAGCACAATTTGCGCTCCAATTTTCAAGAAATAACCAAGTAGTTGGTTCACGAAGTCCTCCACAGGGAAGTCGAAGGACTCAGAATTATCAAAACAATTTGAGGTATCCAGCAAGGATAACCTCAACAAACGCAACTAACCAAAATCGCCCAAAACCAATGGGCGTGGATGAGACGGTACAGATATTAAATAGACCTAGGATTGGGCTATCAAGCCAACCGCGGGTAGGAAGTAGGGGTAATTTTCAATCTAATTACCAACAAAATAGCGTACCCAAAAGGGCCAACGAAAGTGCTCAAGTCAGCACTCAGCCTCAGCAAAAGGTACAAAGAATAAATAATATAAATGAAAACCATGCCCTATATTGTTAAATAAGATAAAAAAAACGGGGCAAATCTTTAGATTATTAATAGTTACAGGGGTAACAAGTTCTTACATACGGGCGGGAATATACAACAACAAAAATGTTTTAGCTATTAAGAAGAGGGTAAGGACCATTAATGGTTCGACCATCATAAAGTATTTCCATAGTGTCAACTTATTTGGGATTCAGGCACGATTTTAAACAATTTTTAAACAATTTAAACCCCTTGGGACAAAATAGCCCTAAGGCGCCTGCCGATGATAATACCGGCCTATTAAATGAAAAAATTGAAATTAAAAATATTAAAAAAGATTTAAACAATTTAAACCCCTTGGGACAAAATAGTCCCAAGTTCTCAAAAATATCACTAACACCTCTAGATACAATGTCAAAGACGCGATTGAGTTTAAGGATAAAATACACGAGACATATATATTTGACGATGAGAGTCTTGTTTCGAACACTTGAGGATAATGACTTTCTAACCCATCTTATAAACAGATACATACTTCACTTCGATAAAACAGAAAATAATAAAAATGAGGCAAATACAATATATGAGACAGTCACCTTTGTACCAGGCTTGTCAAGCAGAATGAATCATTCTAATACGTTTGACAAAGAAAAAGTTAGAATAGCATTTAAATATGACAATACTCTGCAACAAATATATAGCAACACAAAAAGTAAATTCGAAAAATACGAGAAATCCGACGTAGTTTATGAAATCAAATGCAATGGCGCCAAGGGGCCCACGTATGCAATAAGGTATATGTGGGGACAACTAAATCAAAATTAAAGACAAGGATTTCCGCTCACAAATCGAATTTAAAAAATCGCGACCACCCTAATGACAACAAAACGGCTTTAACACAACATTGTAGGACCACGGGACACTATCCAGATTTAGAAAATATAGCGATATTAGAAAAAGAAAAGCATTATAATTTTAAGAGTGATACGGACCACTGTGCACAAGCCTGCAGACAACTTATCAAAAATAGCTACAAGCAAAGCTGGGTCTCATTTGTTCGTGTTCTGTCCTACCACCTTTGTATGTTCTCTCGCCATACAACAACAACTAACCTGTTGGTGATAAATATATTTCGAGCATCGCTTACAGTTTATTAGGTCATACATGGTTCTTATTTTAAAATGTTGTTTACCATTACGGTTCTTTAATTGTTTACATCTTGTCTTAGGTGCTTCTTTTATTGTTTTACTTCATGTTTAAAATTAGTCGATAAGCAACAATCATATGTGTAGGTTGTTAACTTTTATGTGCATTTAATGTTTTTAGTGTAATATTTATCTTAATTTCCAGTCCTGAAGATGACTTCAAACTGAGGTCGAAATATCGACAACAATAAATATTGTATATGCAAAATCAAAATCGGTTTTTGAAATTTTGATATGTATATATATTTGTGAGGCCTAGAGCTCGAATAGAAGTTTTTAATAAGCAATAATACGTAAGAAAAAATTTAGGCTTAGCTATATTAAAGAAAAAAATAGAAGATAAATCAGGATTAAAGCCGATAATATAATATAACTGAAAGCTGCGATTCACCACCCAAGGGACCCTCCAGATTATAATAAAAAACCTTCTCTGCGATTCACCACCCAAGGGGCCCTCCAAAGAATTAATAAAAAAAAAATATTTCAACAAACAATGTCGAACCCTAATAGTGTTATCCGACCCCCTACGCTAAACGCACCCACACCATCCCCTCAACAAACTGCCTCGTCATCAACTTTCTTCAATATGGACCAACTGACTAACATCGTAACAGGGTTAGTTAACAACATTCTCAGACAAGAAGGACGAAACATAGTACAAGCAGCCCTTAACCGAAATGCTTGCTATTCCAATATAACTGTCGTGAACATAGACGCAAACCACTTGAACAACATAACAGAACTCGACAAAATACCGGAAGACATTCGATGCCTGCGCGAATTTTCAGGTAATCCAGGGGAATACAACTCTTGGAAAAAAAGCGTAGATCGCATTCTTCAGATCTACGAGCGCCTCAAAAGAACGCAAAAATACTGCGGCATTCTTAATGTTATAAGAAATAAAGTTTTGGGCAACGCCGACATTGCCCTCGAATCTTATAACACGCCATTGGACTAGAAGGCTATTTCAAGATGCCTTACTCTCCATTACGCCGATAAGCGAGATTTAGGTACTCTCGAGTACCAAATGACCTCTCTAGTGCAGGGCAACCTCACTATTCAAGAATTTTACCAACGCGTTTATTCCCATCTCTCCCTTATCCTAAATAAGCTTGGATGCATGGAAGTCAGCGCGAGTATATGCATCTACTTACCCGCACATACTGGGACAAAGCCCCGACACGTTCGTACGAGGACTGAAAGGTGACCTGCCAAAACTGCTTCATATGAGAGAGCCAGTAGATCTTCCTCAAGCTCTTCACCTATGCCGAAAATTGGAGAACCAAAACTTTCGTTCTCATTACGCAATGAATAGCAATAGCGCAAATAGGAAGCCTCACGACTTCCGACCACCTCTTCCTCCCAAAAAACCAGTTAATGAATTTTATCCCCAGTTGGCATACATGCCAATACCCCAGATGCAACCCCAGCACTTTGCAAATCACTATCGCCCCCAACCTACCTTTAACCATTACCACAATAGCCAATAACATAGACCATTTGGTCAACAAACCCCTTTCAAGCCTCAACTTCCACGTCCAGAACCAATAGACGTCGACAAATACCTACACTCAAGAATGGTAAATTATATGAATAGGCCAAATGGTGTGAAAAGACAAACTTCTCACAATAAGTCCCTCTAAAACAACAGAGGAATTTCCACATAGAAGCAGGTGAGCAAAATTACGAGCACGACTACCAACAAAATCCACAATACAACATTGACCAATACTATCAACCAAACTGGACTCCTACTGCACAGGAGTACGAAACCGCATTAACAGCGGAAGAAAATGGACAATCAGTTCAAGAATACGCTGAGGGAAGCTCATATCCTGAAAAGCAGGACCATATTGATATTAATTTTTTATAATGAACAGTTCTTCGTTACCCTACGTCGAATGTACTTAGAACGAACGGAAAAATTCTTAAAATGTTGATCGATGCAGGATCGAGGAAAAATTATATCCAACCCTGTCATGTACGACGAACCATTCATCGCGAATTCTATTGCCAGACAGATTGAAATTACTCACCATACCATTGTAGCATATCATGAGATTCATTCATTTGTACATACATATATTTTGGCTCGTGGTATGACAGTCTACCCCGTTCGCTGTCTCGTAACTTGAAGCCTATTCTATTTCAGTTCAAAGCA
The DNA here is from genome assembly GCF_040869045.1 of Eurosta solidaginis. Taxonomy (NCBI): domain Eukaryota; kingdom Metazoa; phylum Arthropoda; class Insecta; order Diptera; family Tephritidae; genus Eurosta; species Eurosta solidaginis. The sequence continues at coordinate 190,549,789 of NC_090320.1, read as the reverse complement.
GACTAAATGCTCACCACAAACCTTTGCTTGCACACAATTTATTCCCACGATTTGTTTATGCTTAAGTTGCATTTCCAACAACTTATTCCGTTTTTGCGTAGGTTGCAGTTCCCAGCAATTTTTCGATTTGTGTTTAGGCTGCATTTCCCACACTTAGTATGTAAGTATGTATTAGTGCTCATAAGAATTATTTAGAATAATTTTGTATAAATACGAATGAAATTTCTTTAATAAAATTAATGTTTGGTTTGATATCTCGACGATCCAATAAGTGAGAGTCTTTTATTTAAATAATCAGCCCAATCACGCAATCCATCGTAGACTGTTTTTTCGGGAAAGTTTCGAAATTGCTATCATGCAATTCGACCGTGTTTCCGAACGTCTCCGAAAGTAAATAAGTAAATTCGAAATTTGTACAGTGGCATCACTGAATTCACTCGGAGCGTAAACTTTTGATGTTTATTTGAAATTTTCTACAAGTTCTAGCCAACGGAGAAAATTTACGAAACGCGAAAAATATTTAAAACAAACAGCCCAATCACGCAATCCGTCGTAGCAATGTTACGAATTCGAATGTTACGAATCCCAAAAAAACAGTCTACGATGGATTGCGTGATTGGGCTGAATAATTCCCACATCCTATACCATCATTAACATATTTGGCAAAAATTACGCACATTTGACATTTTTCTTACTTCCTACATTAAAACCTTTCGACGGAATAATAGGAAACGACAGTCTTAAGGACCTTTGTGCAACAATAAATATACACGACGCCAGCCTGACATTAGGTAATGGCTTAAGAATGAAAATTAGACAAAAACTTTCCCCAACCGTTAATAAAATTGACATTAGAACTGACCATATGACAGCTACACAAAAACAACACATACACCATTTGACTAGATGAAAAACTAACATACACCACTACGGTAGTAGTTCTCCTACTCAGGACCTCCTCTGATACCCCAGTTTATACAAGATACCATCCATACCCCCTTTGCTATGAGAGACTTCGTAACAAAAGAAATAGAAAATCTGTTAAAAGATGGAATCATTAGACCATCCCTTTCACCGTATAACTCACCCTTGTGGGCTGTGCCAGATGCATCAGGACAAAGAAAATATAGATTAGTAATAGATTACAGAAAACTTAATTCACAAACAATAGCTGACAGATACCCACTCCCAGAAATCAATGAGGTTATCTCACAACTGGGAAACAATAAATATTTTTCCGTTCTTGACCAGAAAAGAGGCTTCCATCAGATTCCATTAAAGGACTCCGACATTGAGAAGACAGTATTTTCGATTAACAACGGGTAGTACGAATTCACAAGACTTCTGTTCGGATTAACAAACGCACTCTCTATTTTCCAGTGCGCACTCGACGATAAACCATAGGAAAAATATGTTATGTCTACATAGATGACATAATATTGTGTGGAAAAGACGAACAAAGCCATCTTCAAAACGTCGAAAAAATGTTGTATATGTTGGAGAGGCGAAGCAGTTCGTACTCTTTATGAAATTCATTACAATGAAATACAACTCTGTAACATATGCACGTATGTCATTTTTTCTCATTCTCTTTTTATATACATAACTCTGTAACGTTTACCAAAATTTAATAAAATCCATTCGTTTTGTAGCATTCAATATCCTCGGAACTTTAGGTTATGGGCCCAGCGCTTGGGTAAAGTAAAAAACGATAAAGTATTCGGTTAAATAAACTTTTTCCGTGAAATGAAAAGAAAATTAGTAAAAGCTACAATGGCAAGTGTTGTGCGTATAGAGCCGCTAAACGCGGAGAACTATGACTCGTGGAAATCGCAAATGCGTGCAGTTTTAATTAAAAATGATTTGTGGGGCTACGCCGACGGCACCAATGTATGCTCGACAGATGAAACAAAGGTGGCAGAATGGAAAACTGCAGATCAAAAGGCATCGGCAGACATAACGCTTGCAATTTCCTCATCTGAGCTGGGGCTCATTTCAGAGTGCACAAATTCTCGTGAAATGTGGTTAAAATTGGAATCGACGTTCCAATCAAAAGGGCCAGCTAGGAAAGCTACATTGCTAAAACGTGTAGCGTTGTCAGGCATGTCAGAGCAAGATAAAGTACGTGATCATTTAAATGAATATTTCGACGCGGTCGCAAAATTAAAAGAAATAGATTTTTGCATTGGCGATGAGCTACTTGCTATTTTGTTGTTGTATAGCTTGCCGCCATCGTATGAGACATTCAGATGTGCACTTGAAACGCGTGATGAATTACCGAAGCCAGAAATACTTCGCGTAAAAATTATCGAAGAGTACGAATCACGTAAATCAAAAGAAAAGAAAAGTGAAGATGGTGCTCTGTATGCAAAGAGAAAACAAAATCACTCAAAGCCAAATTTCGAAAATCAAAAACAAATAAAGAAGTGCTTTAAATGTGGTAAGCCGGGTCACTTCGCTAGAAATTGCAAACGAAAACAAAATGAGCGATTAACGCACCGATTCTGAGCGTTACCGGTAAAATAGTACCCAGAACATTATGTAACCGAATATCGTCACCAGTTCTTTTATCCGCGGTAATCCAGGGGAATACAACTCTTGGAAAAAAAGCGTAGATCGCATTCTTCAGATCTACGAGCCCCTCAAAAGAACGCCAAAATACTGCGGCATTCTTAATGTTATAAGAAATAAAGTTTTGGGCAACGCCGACATTGCCCTCGAATCTTATAACACGCCATTGGACTGGAAGGCTATTTCAAGATGCCTTACTCTCCATTACGGCGATAAACGAGATTTAGGTACTCTCGAGTACCAAATGACCTCTCTAGTGCAGGGCAACCTCACTATTCAAGAATTTTACCAACGCGTTTATTCCCATCCCTCCCTTATCCTAAATAAGCTTGGATGCATGGAAGTCAGCGCAGAGTATATGCATCTACTTACCCGCACATACCGCGACAAAGCCTCGACACGTTCGTACGAGGACTGAAAGGTGACCTGCCAAAACTGCTTCATATGAGAGAGCCAGTAGATCTTCCTCAAGCTCTTCACCTATGCCGAAAATTGGAGAACCAAAACTTTCTCATTACGCAATGAATAGCAATAGCGCAAATAGAAAGCCTCACGACTTCCGACCACCTCTTCCTCCCAAAAAACCAGTTAATGAATTTTATCCCCAGTTGGCATACATGCCAATACCCCAGATGCAACCCAAGCACTTTGCAAATCACTATCGCCCCCAACCTACCTTTAACCATTACCAAAATAGCCAATAACATAGACCATTTGGTCAACAAACCCCTTTCAAGCCTCAACTTCCACGTCCAGAACCAATAGACGTCGACAAATACCTACACTCAAGAATGGTAAATTATATGAATAGGCCAAATGGTGTGAAAAGACAAACTTCTCACAATAAGTCCCTCTAAAACAACAGAGGAATTTCCAAATAGAAGCAGGTGAGCAAAATTACGAGCAAGACTACCAACAAAATCCACAACACAACATTGACCAATACTATCAACCAAACTGGACTCCTACTGCACAGGAGTACGAAACCGCATTAACAGCGGAAGAAAATGGACAATCAGTTCAAGTATACGCTGAGGGAAGCTCATATCCTGAAAAGCAGGACCATATTGATATTAATTTTTTAGAATGAACAGTTCTTCGTTACCCTACGTCGAATGTACTTAGAACGAACGGAAAAATTCTTAAAATGTTGATCGATGCAGGATCGAGGAAAAATTATATCCAACCCTGTCATGTACGACGAACCATTCATCGCGAATTCTATTGCCAGACAGATTGATATTACTCACCATACCATTGTAGCATATCGTGAGATTCATTCATTTGTACATACATATATTTTGGCTCGTGGTATGACAGTCTACTCCGTTCGCTGTCTCGTAACTTGAAGCCTATTCTATTTCAGTTCAAAGCAGACTAAATGCTCACCACAAACCTTTGCTTGCACACAATTTATTCCCATGATTTGTTTATGCTTAAGTTGCATTTCCAACAACTTATTCCGTTTTTGCGTAGGTTGCAGTTCCCAGCAATTTTTCGATTTGTGTTTAGGCTGCATTTCCCACACTTAGTATGTAAGTATGTATTAGTGCTCATAAGAATTATTTAGAATAAATTTGTATAAATACGAATGAAATTTCTTTAATAAAATTAATGTTTGGTTTGATATCTCGACGATCCAATAAGTGAGAATCAGCCCAATCACGCAATCCATCGTAGACTGTTTTTTCGGGAAAGTTTCGAAATTTCTATCATGCAATTCGACCGTGTTTCCGAACGTCTCCGATAGTAAATAAGTAAATTCGAAATTCGTACAGTGGAATCACTGAATTCACTCGGAACGTAAACTTTTGATGTTTATTTGAAATTTTCTACAAGTTCTAGCCAACGGAGAAAATTTACGAAACGCGAAAAATATTTAAAACAAACAGCCCAATCACGCAATCCGTCGTAGCAATGTTACGAATTCGAATGTTACGAATCCCAAAAAAACAGTCTACGATGGATTGCGTGATTGGGCTGAATAATTCCCACATCCTATACCATCATTAACATATTTGGCAAAAATTACGCACATTTGACATTTTTCTTACTTCCTACATTAAAACCTTTCGACGGAATAATAGGAAACGACAGTCTTAAGGACCTTTGTGCAACAATAAATATACACGACGCCACCCTGACATTAGGTAATGGCTTAAGGATGAAAATTAGACAAAAACTTTCCCCAACCGTTAATGAAATTGACATTAGAACTGACCATATGACAGCTACACAAAAACAACACATACACCATTTGACTAGATGTTATCCACATCCTTTTACAGAGCCCGATGAAAAACTAACATACACCACTACGGTAGTTCTCCTACTCAGGACCTCCTCTGATACCCCAGTTTATACAAGATACCATCCATACCCCCTTTGCTATGAGAGACTTCGTAACAAAAGAAATAGAAAATCTGTTAAAAGATGGAATCATTAGACCATCCCTTTCACCGTATAACTCACCCTTGTGGGCTGTGCCAGATGCATCAGGACAAAGAAAATATAGATTAGTAATAGATTACAGAAAACTTAATTCACAAACAATAGCTGACAGATACCCACTCCCAGAAATCAATGAGGTTATCTCACAACTGGGAAACAATAAATATTTTTTCGTTCTTGACTTGAAAAGAGGCTTCCATCAGATTCCATTAAAGGACTCCGACATTGAGAAGACAGTATTTTCGATTAACAACGGGTAGTACGAATTCACAAGACTTATGTTCGGATTAACAAACGCACTCTCTATTTTCCAGTGCGCACTCGACGATAAACCATAGGGAAATATGTTATGTCTACATAGATGACATAATATTGTGTGGAAAAGACGAACAAAGCCATCTTCAAAACGTCGAAAAAATGTTGTATATGTTGGAGAGGCGAAGCAGTTCGTACTCTTTATGAAATTTATTACAATGAAATACAACTCTGTAACATATGCACGTATATCATTTTTTCTCATTCTCTTTTTATATACATATCTCTGTAACGCACTCAGCCTCAGCAAAAGGTACAAAGAATAAATAATATAAATGAAAACCATGCCCTATATTGTTAAATAAGATAAAAAAAAACGGGGCAAATCTTTAGATTATTAATAGTTACAGGGGTAACAAGTTCTTACATACGGGCGGGAATATACAACAACAAAAATGTTTTAGCTATTAAGAAGAGGGTATTTCCATAGTGTCAACTTATTTGGGATTCAGGCACGATTTTAAACAATTTTTAAACAATTTAAACCCCTTGGGACAAAATAGCCCTAAGGCGCCTGCCGATGATAATACCGGCCTATTAAATGAAAAAATTGAAATTAAAAATATTAAAAAAGATTTAAACAATTTAAACCCCTTGGGACAAAATAGTCCCAAGTTCTCAAAAATATCACTAACACCTCTAGATACAATGTCAAAGACGCGATTGAGTTTAAGGATAAAATACACGAGACATATATATTTGACGATGAGAGTCTTGTTTCGAACACTTGAGGATAATGACTTTCTAACCCATCTTATAAACAGATACATACTTCACTTCGATAAAACAGAAAATAATAAAAATGAGGCAAATACAATATATGAGACAGTCACCTTTGTACCAGGCTTGTCAAGCAGAATGAATCATTCTAATACGTTTGACAAAGAAAAAGTTAGAATAGCATTTAAATATGACAATACTCTGCAACAAATATATAGCAACACAAAAAGTAAATTCGAAAAATACGAGAAATCCGACGTAGTTTATGAAATCAAATGCAATGGCGCCAAGGGGCCCACGTATGCAATAAGGTATATGTGGGGACAACTAAATCAAAATTAAAGACAAGGATTTCCGCTCACAAATCGAATTTAAAAAATCGCGACCACCCTAATGACAACAAAACGGCTTTAACACAACATTGTAGGACCACGGGACACTATCCAGATTTAGAAAATATAGCGATATTAGAAAAAGAAAAGCATTATAATTTTAAGAGTGATACGGACCACTGTGCACAAGCCTGCAGACAACTTATCAAAAATAGCTACAAGCAAAGCTGGGTCTCATTTGTTCGTGTTCTGTCCTACCACCTTTGTATGTTCTCTCGCCATACAACAACAACTAACCTGTTGGTGATAAATATATTTCGAGCATCGCTTACAGTTTATTAGGTCATACATGGTTCTTATTTTAAAATGTTGTTTACCATTACGGTTCTTTAATTGTTTACATCTTGTCTTAGGTGCTTCTTTTATTGTTTTACTTCATGTTTAAAATTAGTCGATAAGCAACAATCATATGTGTAGGTTGTTAACTTTTATGTGCATTTAATGTTTTTAGTGTAATATTTATCTTAATTTCCAGTCCTGAAGATGACTTCAAACTGAGGTCGAAATATCGACAACAATAAATATTGTATATGCAAAATCAAAATCGGTTTTTGAAATTTTGATATGTATATATATTTGTGAGGCCTAGAGCTCGAATAGAAGTTTTTAATAAGCAATAATACGTAAGAAAAAATTTAGGCTTAGCTATATTAAAGAAAAAAATAGAAGATAAATCAGGATTAAAGCCGATAATATAATATAACTGAAAGCTGCGATTCACCACCCAAGGGACCCTCCAGATTATAATAAAAAACCTTCTCTGCGATTCACCACCCAAGGGGCCCTCCAAAGAATTAATAAAAAAAAAATATTTCAACAAACAATGTCGAACCCTAATAGTGTTATCCGACCCCCTACGCTAAACGCACCCACACCATCCCCTCAACAAACTGCCTCGTCATCAACTTTCTTCAATATGGACCAACTGACTAACATCGTAACAGGGTTAGTTAACAACATTCTCAGACAAGAAGGACGAAACATAGTACAAGCAGCCCTTAACCGAAATGCTTGCTATTCCAATATAACTGTCGTGAACATAGACGCAAACCACTTGAACAACATAACAGAACTCGACAAAATACCGGAAGACATTCGATGCCTGCGCGAATTTTCAGGTAATCCAGGGGAATACAACTCTTGGAAAAAAAGCGTAGATCGCATTCTTCAGATCTACGAGCGCCTCAAAAGAACGCAAAAATACTGCGGCATTCTTAATGTTATAAGAAATAAAGTTTTGGGCAACGCCGACATTGCCCTCGAATCTTATAACACGCCATTGGACTAGAAGGCTATTTCAAGATGCCTTACTCTCCATTACGCCGATAAGCGAGATTTAGGTACTCTCGAGTACCAAATGACCTCTCTAGTGCAGGGCAACCTCACTATTCAAGAATTTTACCAACGCGTTTATTCCCATCTCTCCCTTATCCTAAATAAGCTTGGATGCATGGAAGTCAGCGCGAGTATATGCATCTACTTACCCGCACATACTGGGACAAAGCCCCGACACGTTCGTACGAGGACTGAAAGGTGACCTGCCAAAACTGCTTCATATGAGAGAGCCAGTAGATCTTCCTCAAGCTCTTCACCTATGCCGAAAATTGGAGAACCAAAACTTTCGTTCTCATTACGCAATGAATAGCAATAGCGCAAATAGGAAGCCTCACGACTTCCGACCACCTCTTCCTCCCAAAAAACCAGTTAATGAATTTTATCCCCAGTTGGCATACATGCCAATACCCCAGATGCAACCCCAGCACTTTGCAAATCACTATCGCCCCCAACCTACCTTTAACCATTACCACAATAGCCAATAACATAGACCATTTGGTCAACAAACCCCTTTCAAGCCTCAACTTCCACGTCCAGAACCAATAGACGTCGACAAATACCTACACTCAAGAATGGTAAATTATATGAATAGGCCAAATGGTGTGAAAAGACAAACTTCTCACAATAAGTCCCTCTAAAACAACAGAGGAATTTCCACATAGAAGCAGGTGAGCAAAATTACGAGCACGACTACCAACAAAATCCACAATACAACATTGACCAATACTATCAACCAAACTGGACTCCTACTGCACAGGAGTACGAAACCGCATTAACAGCGGAAGAAAATGGACAATCAGTTCAAGAATACGCTGAGGGAAGCTCATATCCTGAAAAGCAGGACCATATTGATATTAATTTTTTATAATGAACAGTTCTTCGTTACCCTACGTCGAATGTACTTAGAACGAACGGAAAAATTCTTAAAATGTTGATCGATGCAGGATCGAGGAAAAATTATATCCAACCCTGTCATGTACGACGAACCATTCATCGCGAATTCTATTGCCAGACAGATTGAAATTACTCACCATACCATTGTAGCATATCATGAGATTCATTCATTTGTACATACATATATTTTGGCTCGTGGTATGACAGTCTACCCCGTTCGCTGTCTCGTAACTTGAAGCCTATTCTATTTCAGTTCAAAGCAGACTAAATGCTCACCACAAACCTTTGCTTGCACACAATTTATTCCCACGATTTGTTTATGCTTAAGTTGCATTTCCAACAACTTATTCCGTTTTTGCGTAGGTTGCAGTTCCCAGAAATTTTTCGATTTGTGTTTAGGCTGCATTTCCCACACTTAGTATGTAAGTATGTATTAGTGCTCATAAGAATTATTTAGAATAATTTTGTATAAATACGAATGAAATTTCTTTAATAAAATTAATGTTTGGTTTGATATCTCGACGATCCAATAAGTGAGAGTCTTTTATTTAAATAATCAGCCCAATCACGCAATCCATCGTAGACTGTTTTTTCGGGAAAGTTTCGAAATTGCTATCATGCAATTCGACCGTGTTTCCGAACGTCTCCGAAAGTAAATAAGTAAATTCGAAATTCGTACAGTGGCATCACTGAATTCACTCGGAGCGTAAACTTTTGATGTTTATTTGAAATTTTCTACAAGTTCTAGCCAACGGAGAAAATTTACGAAACGCGAAAAATATTTAAAACAAACAGCCCAATCACGCAATCCGTCGTAGCAATGTTACGAATTCGAATGTTACGAATCCCAAAAAAACAGTCTACGATGGATTGCGTGATTGGGCTGAATAATTCCCACATCCTATACCATCATTAACATATTTGGCAAAAATTACGCACATTTGACATTTTTCTTACTTCCTACATTAAAACCTTTCGACGGAATAATAGGAAACGACAGTCTTAAGGACCTTTGTGCAACAATAAATATACTCGACGCCAGCCTGACATTAGGTAATGGCTTAAGAATGAAAATTAGACAAAAACTTTCCCCAACCGTTAATAAAATTGACATTAGAACTGACCATATGACAGCTACACAAAAACAACACATACACCATTTGACTAGATGAAAAACTAACATACACCACTACGGTAGTAGTTCTCCTACTCAGGACCTCCTCTGATACCCCAGTTTATACAAGATACCATCCATACCCCCTTTGCTATGAGAGACTTCGTAACAAAAGAAATAGAAAATCTGTTAAAAGATGGAATCATTAGACCATCCCTTTCACCGTATAACTCACCCTTGTGGGCTGTGCCAGATGCATCAGGACAAAGAAAATATAGATTAGTAATAGATTACAGAAAACTTAATTCACAAACAATAGCTGACAGATACCCACTCCCAGAAATCAATGAGGTTATCTCACAACTGGGAAACAATAAATATTTTTCCGTTCTTGACCAGAAAAGAGGCTTCCATCAGATTCCATTAAAGGACTCCGACATTGAGAAGACAGTATTTTCGATTAACAACGGGTAGTACGAATTCACAAGACTTCTGTTCGGATTAACAAACGCACTCTCTATTTTCCAGTGCGCACTCGACGATAAACCATAGGAAAAATATGTTATGTCTACATAGATGACATAATATTGTGTGGAAAAGACGAACAAAGCCATCTTCAAAACGTCGAAAAAATGTTGTATATGTTGGAGAGGCGAAGCAGTTCGTACTCTTTATGAAATTTATTACAATGAAATACAACTCTGTAACATATGCACGTATGTCATTTTTTCTCATTCTCTTTTTATATACATAACTCTGTAACGTTTACCAAAATTTAATAAAATCCATTCGTTTTGTAGCATTCAATATCCTCGGAACTTTAGGTTATGGGCCCAGCGCTTGGGTAAAGTAAAAAACGATAAAGTATTCGGTTAAATAAACTTTTTCCGTGAAATGAAAAGAAAATTAGTAAAAGCTACAATGGCAAGTGTTGTGCGTATAGAGCCGCTAAACGCGGAGAACTATGACTCGTGGAAATCGCAAATGCGTGCAGTTTTAATTAAAAATGATTTGTGGGGCTACGCCGACGGCACCAATGTATGCTCGACAGATGAAACAAAGGTGGCAGAATGGAAAACTGCAGATCAAAAGGCATCGGCAGACATAACGCTTGCAATTTCCTCATCTGAGCTGGGGCTCATTTCAGAGTGCACAAATTCTCGTGAAATGTGGTTAAAATTGGAATCGACGTTCCAATCAAAAGGGCCAGCTAGGAAAGCTACATTGCTAAAACGTGTAGCGTTGTCACGCATGTCAGAGCAAGATAAAGTACGTGATCATTTAAATGAATATTTCGACGCGGTCGCAAAATTAAAAGAAATAGATTTTTGCATTGGCGATGAGCTACTTGCTATTTTGTTGTTGTATAGCTTGCCGCCATCGTATGAGACATTCAGATGTGCACTTGAAACGCGTGATGAATTACCGAAGCCAGAAATACTTCGCGTAAAAATTATCGAAGAGTACGAATCACGTAAATCAAAAGAAAAGAAAAGTGAAGATGGTGCTCTGTATGCAAAGAGAAAACAAAATCACTCAAAGCCAAATTTCGAAAATCAAAAACAAATAAAGAAGTGCTTTAAATGTGGTAAGCCGGGTCACTTCGCTAGAAATTGCAAACGAAAACAAAATGAGCGATTAACGCACCGATTCTGAGCGTTACCGGTAAAATAGTACCCAGAACATTATGTAACCGAATATCGTCACTAGTTCTTTTATCCGCGGTAATCCAGGGGAATACAACTCTTGGAAAAAAAGCGTAGATCGCATTCTTCAGATCTACGAGCCCCTCAAAAGAACGCCAAAATACTGCGGCATTCTTAATGTTATAAGAAATAAAGTTTTGGGCAACGCCGACATTGCCCTCGAATCTTATAACACGCCATTGGACTGGAAGGCTATTTCAAGATGCCTTACTCTCCATTACGGCGATAAACGAGATTTAGGTACTCTCGAGTACCAAATGACCTCTCTAGTGCAGGGCAACCTCACTATTCAAGAATTTTACCAACGCGTTTATTCCCATCCCTCCCTTATCCTAAATAAGCTTGGATGCATGGAAGTCAGCGCAGAGTATATGCATCTACTTACCCGCACATACCGCGACAAAGCCTCGACACGTTCGTACGAGGACTGAAAGGTGACCTGCCAAAACTGCTTCATATGAGAGAGCCAGTAGATCTTCCTCAAGCTCTTCACCTATGCCGAAAATTGGAGAACCAAAACTTTCTCATTACGCAATGAATAGCAATAGCGCAAATAGAAAGCCTCACGACTTCCGACCACCTCTTCCTCCCAAAAAACCAGTTAATGAATTTTATCCCCAGTTGGCATACATGCCAATACCCCAGATGCAACCCCAGCACTTTGCAAATCACTATCGCCCCCAACCTACCTTTAACCATTACCAAAATAGCCAATAACATAGACCATTTGGTCAACAAACCCCTTTCAAGCCTCAACTTCCACGTCCAGAACCAATAGACGTCGACAAATACCTACACTCAAGAATGGTAAATTATATGAATAGGCCAAATGGTGTGAAAAGACAAACTTCTCACAATAAGTCCCTCTAAAACAACAGAGGAATTTCCAAATAGAAGCAGGTGAGCAAAATTACGAGCAAGACTACCAACAAAATCCACAACACAACATTGACCAATACTATCAACCAAACTGGACTCCTACTGCACAGGAGTACGAAACCGCATTAACAGCGGAAGAAAATGGACAATCAGTTCAAGTATACGCTGAGGGAAGCTCATATCCTGAAAAGCAGGACCATATTGATATTAATTTTTTAGAATGAACAGTTCTTCGTTACCCTACGTCGAATGTACTTAGAACGAACGGAAAAATTCTTAAAATGTTGATCGATGCAGGATCGAGGAAAAATTATATCCAACCCTGTCATGTACGACGAACCATTCATCGCGAATTCTATTGCCAGACAGATTGAAATTACTCACCATACCATTGTAGCATATCGTGAGATTCATTCATTTGTACATACATATATTTTGGCTCGTGGTATGACAGTCTACTCCGTTCGCTGTCTCGTAACTTGAAGCCTATTCTATTTCAGTTCAAAGCAGACTAAATGCTCACCACAAACCTTTGCTTGCCCACAATTTATTCCCATGATTTGTTTATGCTTAAGTTGCATTTCCAACAACTTATTCCGTTTTTGCGTAGGTTGCAGTTCCCAGCAATTTTTCGATTTGTGTTTAGGCTGCATTTCCCACACTTAGTATGTAAGTATGTATTAGTGCTCATAAGAATTATTTAGAATAAATTTGTATAAATACGAATGAAATTTCTTTAATAAAATTAATGTTTGGTTTGATATCTCGACGATCCAATAAGTGAGAATCAGCCCAATCACGCAATCCATCGTAGACTGTTTTTTCGGGAAAGTTTCGAAATTTCTATCATGCAATTCGACCGTGTTTCAGAACGTCTCCGATAGTAAATAAGTAAATTCGAAATTCGTACAGTGGAATCACTGAATTCACTCGGAACGTAAACTTTTGATGTTTATTTGAAATTTTCTACAAGTTCTAGCCAACGGAGAAAATTTACGAAACGCGAAAAATATTTAAAACAAACAGCCCAATCACGCAATCCGTCGTAGCAATGTTACGAATTCGAATGTTACGAATCCCAAAAAAACAGTCTACGATGGATTGCGTGATTGGGCTGAATAATTCCCACATCCTATACCATCATTAACATATTTGGCAAAAATTACGCACATTTGACATTTTTCTTACTTCCTACATTAAAACCTTTCGACGGAATAATAGGAAACGACAGTCTTAAGGACCTTTGTGCAACAATAAATATACACGACGCCACCCTGACATTAGGTAATGGCTTAAGGATGAAAATTAGACAAAAACTTTCCCCAACCGTTAATGAAATTGACATTAGAACTGACCATATGACAGCTACACAAAAACAACACATACACCATTTGACTAGATGTTATCCACATCCTTTTACAGAGCCCGATGAAAAACTAACATACACCACTACGGTAGTTCTCCTACTCAGGACCTCCTCTGATACCCCAGTTTATACAAGATACCATCCATACCCCCTTTGCTATGAGAGACTTCGTAACAAAAGAAATAGAAAATCTGTTAAAAGATGGAATCATTAGACCATCCCTTTCACCGTATAACTCACCCTTGTGGGCTGTGCCAGATGCATCAGGACAAAGAAAATATAGATTAGTAATAGATTACAGAAAACTTAATTCACAAACAATAGCTGACAGATACCCACTCCCAGAAATCAATGAGGTTATCTCACAACTGGGAAACAATAAATATTTTTTCGTTCTTGACTTGAAAAGAGGCTTCCATCAGATTCCATTAAAGGACTCCGACATTGAGAAGACAGTATTTTCGATTAACAACGGGTAGTACGAATTCACAAGACTTATGTTCGGATTAACAAACGCACTCTCTATTTTCCAGTGCGCACTCGACGATAAACCATAGGGAAATATGTTATGTCTACATAGATGACATAATATTGTGTGGAAAAGACGAACAAAGCCATCTTCAAAACGTCGAAAAAATGTTGTATATGTTGGAGAGGCGAAGCAGTTCGTACTCTTTATGAAATTTATTACAATGAAATACAACTCTGTAACATATGCACGTATATCATTTTTTCTCATTCTCTTTTTATATACATATCTCTGTAACGCACTCAGCCTCAGCAAAAGGTACAAAGAATAAATAATATAAATGAAAACCATGCCCTATATTGTTAAATAAGATAAAAAAAACGGGGCAAATCTTTAGATTATTAATAGTTACAGGGGTAACAAGTTCTTACATACGGGCGGGAATATACAACAACAAAAATGTTTTAGCTATTAAGAAGAGGGTATTTCCATAGTGTCAACTTATTTGGGATTCAGGCACGATTTTAAACAATTTTTAAACAATTTAAACCCCTTGGGACAAAATAGCCCTAAGGCGCCTGCCGATGATAATACCGGCCTATTAAATGAAAAAATTGAAATTAAAAATATTAAAAAAGATTTAAACAATTTAAACCCCTTGGGACAAAATAGTCCCAAGTTCTCAAAAATATCACTAACACCTCTAGATACAATGTCAAAGACGCGATTGAGTTTAAGGATAAAATACACGAGACATATATATTTGACGATGAGAGTCTTGTTTCGAACACTTGAGGATAATGACTTTCTAACCCATCTTATAAACAGATACATACTTCACTTCGATAAAACAGAAAATAATAAAAATGAGGCAAATACAATATATGAGACAGTCACCTTTGTACCAGGCTTGTCAAGCAGAATGAATCATTCTAATACGTTTGACAAAGAAAAAGTTAGAATAGCATTTAAATATGACAATACTCTGCAACAAATATATAGCAACACAAAAAGTAAATTCGAAAAATACGAGAAATCCGACGTAGTTTATGAAATCAAATGCAATGGCGCCAAGGGGCCCACGTATGCAATAAGGTATATGTGGGGACAACTAAATCAAAATTAAAGACAAGGATTTCCGCTCACAAATCGAATTTAAAAAATCGCGACCACCCTAATGACAACAAAACGGCTTTAACACAACATTGTAGGACCACGGGACACTATCCAGATTTAGAAAATATAGCGATATTAGAAAAAGAAAAGCATTATAATTTTAAGAGTGATACGGACCACTGTGCACAAGCCTGCAGACAACTTATCAAAAATAGCTACAAGCAAAGCTGGGTCTCATTTGTTCGTGTTCTGTCCTACCACCTTTGTATGTTCTCTCGCCATACAACAACAACTAACCTGTTGGTGATAAATATATTTCGAGCATCGCTTACAGTTTATTAGGTCATACATGGTTCTTATTTTAAAATGTTGTTTACCATTACGGTTCTTTAATTGTTTACATCTTGTCTTAGGTGCTTCTTTTATTGTTTTACTTCATGTTTAAAATTAGTCGATAAGCAACAATCATATGTGTAGGTTGTTAACTTTTATGTGCATTTAATGTTTTTAGTGTAATATTTATCTTAATTTCCAGTCCTGAAGATGACTTCAAACTGAGGTCGAAATATCGACAACAATAAATATTGTATATGCAAAATCAAAATCGGTTTTTGAAATTTTGATATGTATATATATTTGTGAGGCCTAGAGCTCGAATAGAAGTTTTTAATAAGCAATAATACGTAAGAAAAAATTTAGGCTTAGCTATATTAAAGAAAAAAATAGAAGATAAATCAGGATTAAAGCCGATAATATAATATAACTGAAAGCTGCGATTCACCACCCAAGGGACCCTCCAGATTATAATAAAAAACCTTCTCTGCGATTCACCACCCAAGGGGCCCTCCAAAGAATTAATAAAAAAAAATATTTCAACAAACAATGTCGAACCCTAATAGTGTTATCCGACCCCCTACGCTAAACGCACCCACACCATCCCCTCAACAAACTGCCTCGTCATCAACTTTCTTCAATATGGACCAACTGACTAACATCGTAACAGGGTTAGTTAACAACATTCTCAGACAAGAAGGACGAAACATAGTACAAGCAGCCCTTAACCGAAATGCTTGCTATTCCAATATAACTGTCGTGAACATAGACGCAAACCACTTGAACAACATAACAGAACTCGACAAAATACCGGAAGACATTCGATGCCTGCGCGAATTTTCAGGTAATCCAGGGGAATACAACTCTTGGAAAAAAAGCGTAGATCGCATTCTTCAGATCTACGAGCGCCTCAAAAGAACGCAAAAATACTGCGGCATTCTTAATGTTATAAGAAATAAAGTTTTGGGCAACGCCGACATTGCCCTCGAATCTTATAACACGCCATTGGACTAGAAGGCTATTTCAAGATGCCTTACTCTCCATTACGCCGATAAGCGAGATTTAGGTACTCTCGAGTACCAAATGACCTCTCTAGTGCAGGGCAACCTCACTATTCAAGAATTTTACCAACGCGTTTATTCCCATCTCTCCCTTATCCTAAATAAGCTTGGATGCATGGAAGTCAGCGCGAGTATATGCATCTACTTACCCGCACATACTGGGACAAAGCCCCGACACGTTCGTACGAGGACTGAAAGGTGACCTGCCAAAACTGCTTCATATGAGAGAGCCAGTAGATCTTCCTCAAGCTCTTCACCTATGCCGAAAATTGGAGAACCAAAACTTTCGTTCTCATTACGCAATGAATAGCAATAGCGCAAATAGGAAGCCTCACGACTTCCGACCAGCTCTTCCTCCCAAAAAACCAGTTAATGAATTTTATCCCCAGTTGGCATACATGCCAATACCCCAGATGCAACCCCAGCACTTTGCAAATCACTATCGCCCCCAACCTACCTTTAACCATTACCACAATAGCCAATAACATAGACCATTTGGTCAACAAACCCCTTTCAAGCCTCAACTTCCACGTCCAGAACCAATAGACGTCGACAAATACCTACACTCAAGAATGGTAAATTATATGAATAGGCCAAATGGTGTGAAAAGACAAACTTCTCACAATAAGTCCCTCTAAAACAACAGAGGAATTTCCACATAGAAGCAGGTGAGCAAAATTACGAGCACGACTACCAACAAAATCCACAATACAACATTGACCAATACTATCAACCAAACTGGACTCCTACTGCACAGGAGTACGAAACCGCATTAACAGCGGAAGAAAATGGACAATCAGTTCAAGAATACGCTGAGGGAAGCTCATATCCTGAAAAGCAGGACCATATTGATATTAATTTTTTATAATGAACAGTTCTTCGTTACCCTACGTCGAATGTACTTAGAACGAACGGAAAAATTCTTAAAATGTTGATCGATGCAGGATCGAGGAAAAATTATATCCAACCCTGTCATGTACGACGAACCATTCATCGCGAATTCTATTGCCAGACAGATTGAAATTACTCACCATACCATTGTAGCATATCATGAGATTCATTCATTTGTACATACATATATTTTGGCTCGTGGTATGACAGTCTACCCCGTTCGCTGTCTCGTAACTTGAAGCCTATTCTATTTCAGTTCAAAGCAGACTAAATGCTCACCACAAACCTTTGCTTGCACACAATTTATTCCCACGATTTGTTTATGCTTAAGTTGCATTTCCAACAACTTATTCCGTTTTTGCGTAGGTTGCAGTTCCCAGCAATTTTTCGATTTGTGTTTAGGCTGCATTTCCCACACTTAGTATGTAAGTATGTATTAGTGCTCATAAGAATTATTTAGAATAATTTTGTATAAATACGAATGAAATTTCTTTAATAAAATTAATGTTTGGTTTGATATCTCGACGATCCAATAAGTGAGAGTCTTTTATTTAAATAATCAGCCCAATCACGCAATCCATCGTAGACTGTTTTTTCAGGAAAGTTTCGAAATTGCTATCATGCAATTCGACCGTGTTTCCGAACGTCTCCGAAAGTAAATAAGTAAATTCGAAATTCGTACAGTGGCATCACTGAATTCACTCGGAGCGTAAACTTTTGATGTTTATTTGAAATTTTCTACAAGTTCTAGCCAACGGAGAAAATTTACGAAACGCGAAAAATATTTAAAACAAACAGCCCAATCACGCAATCCGTCGTAGCAATGTTACGAATTCGAATGTTACGAATCCCAAAAAAACAGTCTACGATGGATTGCGTGATTGGGCTGAATAATTCCCACATCCTATACCATCATTAACATATTTGGCAAAAATTACGCACATTTGACATTTTTCTTACTTCCTACATTAAAACCTTTCGACGGAATAATAGGAAACGACAGTCTTAAGGACCTTTGTGCAACAATAAATATACACGACGCCAGCCTGACATTAGGTAATGGCTTAAGAATGAAAATTAGACAAAAACTTTCCCCAACCGTTAATAAAATTGACATTAGAACTGACCATATGACAGCTACACAAAAACAACACATACACCATTTGACTAGATGAAAAACTAACATACACCACTACGGTAGTAGTTCTCCTACTCAGGACCTCCTCTGATACCCCAGTTTATACAAGATACCATCCATACCCCCTTTGCTATGAGAGACTTCGTAACAAAAGAAATAGAAAATCTGTTAAAAGATGGAATCATTAGACCATCCCTTTCACCGTATAACTCACCCTTGTGGGCTGTGCCAGATGCATCAGGACAAAGAAAATATAGATTAGTAATAGATTACAGAAAACTTAATTCACAAACAATAGCTGACAGATACCCACTCCCAGAAATCAATGAGGTTATCTCACAACTGGGAAACAATAAATATTTTTCCGTTCTTGACCAGAAAAGAGGCTTCCATCAGATTCCATTAAAGGACTCCGACATTGAGAAGACAGTATTTTCGATTAACAACGGGTAGTACGAATTCACAAGACTTCTGTTCGGATTAACAAACGCACTCTCTATTTTCCAGTGCGCACTCGACGATAAACCATAGGAAAAATATGTTATGTCTACATAGATGACATAATATTGTGTGGAAAAGAC
Organism: Eurosta solidaginis; assembly: GCF_040869045.1. Classification (NCBI taxonomy): domain Eukaryota; kingdom Metazoa; phylum Arthropoda; class Insecta; order Diptera; family Tephritidae; genus Eurosta; species Eurosta solidaginis. Next base: position 190,530,457 of record NC_090320.1, on the reverse strand, counting down.
GAACAAAGCCATCTTCAAAACGTCGAAAAAATGTTGTATATGTTGGAGAGGCGAAGCAGTTCGTACTCTATGAAATTTATTACAATGAAATACAACTCTGTAACATATGCACGTATGTCATTTTTTCTCATTCTCTTTTTATATACATAACTCTGTAACGTTTACCAAAATTTAATAAAATCCATTCGTTTTGTAGCATTCAATATCCTCGGAACTTTAGGTTATGGGCCCAGCGCTTGGGTAAAGTAAAAAACGATAAAGTATTCGGTTAAATAAACTTTTTCCGTGAAATGAAAAGAAAATTAGTAAAAGCTACAATGGCAAGTGTTGTGCGTATAGAGCCGCTAAACGCGGAGAACTATGACTCGTGGAAATCGCAAATGCGTGCAGTTTTAATTAAAAATGATTTGTGGGGCTACGCCGACGGCACCAATGTATGCTCGACAGATGAAACAAAGGTGGCAGAATGGAAAACTGCAGATCAAAAGGCATCGGCAGACATAACGCTTGCAATTTCCTCATCTGAGCTGGGGCTCATTTCAGAGTGCACAAATTCTCGTGAAATGTGGTTAAAATTGGAATCGACGTTCCAATCAAAAGGGCCAGCTAGGAAAGCTACATTGCTAAAACGTGTAGCGTTGTCACGCATGTCAGAGCAAGATAAAGTACGTGATCATTTAAATGAATATTTCGACGCGGTCGCAAAATTAAAAGAAATAGATTTTTGCATTGGCGATGAGCTACTTGCTATTTTGTTGTTGTATAGCTTGCCGCCATCGTATGAGACATTCAGATGTGCACTTGAAACGCGTGATGAATTACCGAAGCCAGAAATACTTCGCGTAAAAATTATCGAAGAGTACGAATCACGTAAATCAAAAGAAAAGAAAAGTGAAGATGGTGCTCTGTATGCAAAGAGAAAACAAAATCACTCAAAGCCAAATTTCGAAAATCAAAAACAAATAAAGAAGTGCTTTAAATGTGGTAAGCCGGGTCACTTCGCTAGAAATTGCAAACGAAAACAAAATGAGCGATTAACGCACCGATTCTGAGCGTTACCGGTAAAATAGTACCCAGAACATTATGTAACCGAATATCGTCACCAGTTCTTTTATCCGCGGTAATCCAGGGGAATACAACTCTTGGAAAAAAAGCGTAGATCGCATTCTTCAGATCTACGAGCCCCTCAAAAGAACGCCAAAATACTGCGGCATTCTTAATGTTATAAGAAATAAAGTTTTGGGCAACGCCGACATTGCCCTCGAATCTTATAACACGCCATTGGACTGGAAGGCTATTTCAAGATGCCTTACTCTCCATTACGGCGATAAACGAGATTTAGGTACTCTCGAGTACCAAATGACCTCTCTAGTGCAGGGCAACCTCACTATTCAAGAATTTTACCAACGCGTTTATTCCCATCCCTCCCTTATCCTAAATAAGCTTGGATGCATGGAAGTCAGCGCAGAGTATATGCATCTACTTACCCGCACATACCGCGACAAAGCCTCGACACGTTCGTACGAGGACTGAAAGGTGACCTGCCAAAACTGCTTCATATGAGAGAGCCAGTAGATCTTCCTCAAGCTCTTCACCTATGCCGAAAATTGGAGAACCAAAACTTTCTCATTACGCAATGAATAGCAATAGCGCAAATAGAAAGCCTCACGACTTCCGACCACCTCTTCCTCCCAAAAAACCAGTTAATGAATTTTATCCCCAGTTGGCATACATGCCAATACCCCAGATGCAACCCCAGCACTTTGCAAATCACTATCGCCCCCAACCTACCTTTAACCATTACCAAAATAGCCAATAACATAGACCATTTGGTCAACAAACCCCTTTCAAGCCTCAACTTCCACGTCCAGAACCAATAGACGTCGACAAATACCTACACTCAAGAATGGTAAATTATATGAATAGGCCAAATGGTGTGAAAAGACAAACTTCTCACAATAAGTCCCTCTAAAACAACAGAGGAATTTCCAAATAGAAGCAGGTGAGCAAAATTACGAGCAAGACTACCAACAAAATCCACAACACAACATTGACCAATACTATCAACCAAACTGGACTCCTACTGCACAGGAGTACGAAACCGCATTAACAGCGGAAGAAAATGGACAATCAGTTCAAGTATACGCTGAGGGAAGCTCATATCCTGAAAAGCAGGACCATATTGATATTAATTTTTTAGAATGAACAGTTCTTCGTTACCCTACGTCGAATGTACTTAGAACGAACGGAAAAATTCTTAAAATGTTGATCGATGCAGGATCGAGGAAAAATTATATCCAACCCTGTCATGTACGACGAACCATTCATCGCGAATTCTATTGCCAGACAGATTGAAATTACTCACCATACCATTGTAGCATATCGTGAGATTCATTCATTTGTACATACATATATTTTGGCTCGTGGTATGACAGTCTACTCCGTTCGCTGTCTCGTAACTTGAAGCCTATTCTATTTCAGTTCAAAGCAGACTAAATGCTCACCACAAACCTTTGCTTGCACACAATTTATTCCCATGATTTGTTTATGCTTAAGTTGCATTTCCAACAACTTATTCCGTTTTTGCGTAGGTTGCAGTTCCCAGCAATTTTTCGATTTGTGTTTAGGCTGCATTTCCCACACTTAGTATGTAAGTATGTATTAGTGCTCATAAGAATTATTTAGAATAAATTTGTATAAATACGAATGAAATTTCTTTAATAAAATTAATGTTTGGTTTGATATCTCGACGATCCAATAAGTGAGAATCAGCCCAATCACGCAATCCATCGTAGACTGTTTTTTCGGGAAAATTTCGAAACTTCTATCATGCAATTCGACCGTGTTTCCGAACGTCTCCGATAGTAAATAAGTAAATACGAAATTCGTACAGTGGAATCACTGAATTCACTCGGAACGTAAACTTTTGATGTTTATTTGAAATTTTCTACAAGTTCTAGCCAACGGAGAAAATTTACGAAACGCGAAAAATATTTAAAACAAACAGCCCAATCACGCAATCCGTCGTAGCAATGTTACGAATTCGAATGTTACGAATCCCAAAAAAACAGTCTACGATGGATTGCGTGATTGGGCTGAATAATTCCCACATCCTATACCATCATTAACATATTTGGCAAAAATTACGCACATTTGACATTTTTCTTACTTCCTACATTAAAACCTTTCGACGGAATAATAGGAAACGACAGTCTTAAGGACCTTTGTGCAACAATAAATATACACGACGCCACCCTGACATTAGGTAATGGCTTAAGGATGAAAATTAGACAAAAACTTTCCCCAACCGTTAATGAAATTGACATTAGAACTGACCATATGACAGCTACACAAAAACAACACATACACCATTTGACTAGATGTTATCCACATCCTTTTACAGAGCCCGATGAAAAACTAACATACACCACTACGGTAGTTCTCCTACTCAGGACCTCCTCTGATACCCCAGTTTATACAAGATACCATCCATACCCCCTTTGCTATGAGAGACTTCGTAACAAAAGAAATAGAAAATCTGTTAAAAGATGGAATCATTAGACCATCCCTTTCACCGTATAACTCACCCTTGTGGGCTGTGCCAGATGCATCAGGACAAAGAAAATATAGATTAGTAATAGATTACAGAAAACTTAATTCACAAACAATAGCTGACAGATACCCACTCCCAGAAATCAATGAGGTTATCTCACAACTGGGAAACAATAAATATTTTTTCGTTCTTGACTTGAAAAGAGGCTTCCATCAGATTCCATTAAAGGACTCCGACATTGAGAAGACAGTATTTTCGATTAACAACGGGTAGTACGAATTCACAAGACTTATGTTCGGATTAACAAACGCACTCTCTATTTTCCAGTGCGCACTCGACGATAAACCATAGGGAAATATGTTATGTCTACATAGATGACATAATATTGTGTGGAAAAGACGAACAAAGCCATCTTCAAAACGTCGAAAAAATGTTGTATATGTTGGAGAGGCGAAGCAGTTCGTACTCTTTATGAAATTTATTACAATGAAATACAACTCTGTAACATATGCACGTATATCATTTTTTCTCATTCTCTTTTTATATACATATCTCTGTAACGTTCACCAAAATTGAATAAAATCCAGTCGTTTTGTAGCATTCAATATCCTCGGAACTTTAGGTTATGGGCCCAGCGCTTGGGTAAAGTAAAAAACGATAAAGTATTCGGTTAAATAAACTTTTTCCGTGAAATGAAAAGAAAATTAGTAAAAGCTACAATGGCAAGTGTTGTGCGTATAGAGCCGCTAAACGCGGAGAACTATGACTCGTGGAAATTGCAAATGCGTGCAGTTTTAATTAAAAATTATTTGTGGGGCTACGCCGATGGCACCAATGTATGCCCGACAGATGAAACAAAGGTGGCAGAATGGAAAACTGCAGATCAAAAGGCATCGGCAGATATAACGCTTGCAATTTCCTCATCTGAGCTGGGGCTCATTTCAGAGTGCACAAATTCTCGTGAAATGTGGTTAAAATTGGAATCGACGTTCTAATCAAAAGGGCCAGCTAGGAAAGCTACATTGCTAAAACGTGTAGCGTTGTCACGCATGTCAGAGCAAGATAAAGTACGTGATCATTTAAATGAATATTTCGACGCGGTCGCAAAATTAAAAGAAATAGATTTTTGCATTGGTGATGAGCTGCTAGCTATTTTGTTGTTGTATAGCTTGCCGCCATCGTATGAGACATTCAGATGTGCACTTGAAACGCGTGATGAATTACCGAAGCCAGAAATACTTCGCGTAAAAATTATCGAAGAGTACGAATTACGTAAATCAAAAGAAGAGAAAAGTGAAGATGGTGCTCTGTATGCAAAGAGAAAACAAGATCACTCAAAGCCAAATTTCGAAAATCAAAAACAAGTAAAGAAGTGCTTTAAATGTGGGAAGCCGGGTCACTTCGCTAGAAATTGCAAACAAAAACAAAATGAGCGATTAACGCACCGATTCTGAGCGTTACCGGTAAAATAGTACCCAGAACATTATGTAACCGAATATCGTTACCAGTTCTCTTATCCGCGATTCTGGCCCAAGTGGTAACGCTGTCATCATCGAAAAACTCACCAGGATCTGTGGAGAAATTTGAAAGGTAGTTTTCTCCGCTTTCACGGTTGCCACTTTGGTCCATTTGCACCAAAAATGGTCCCTTCCAACCACATTTGGTCCGCTGGTTCCTTTTCTTCAATTTTGGTCCTTTTTAGGCAGTAGCCAAAAAAATGGTACTTTTCTTCCCTATTCACTCAGGTAAAAATTCACAATATTGCCTAAAAATTCCCCACATTTTCGTTAGCCCCCATATAATTTTGAATTTACTTCAATGGAACTCTCACCATAAAAAATTGCTCAGTCAATAAAATGTACCAGAACAATAACATTTCACCTAGGATATAATTTATGCCAGGCATTAAAAAGAAAAGTGTTGGCAAACACATTGTCGTTAATTGTTTATAAAATAACCGACTAACAAAAAAAACTCTTGTTTTATAATAATATTAATAACGGCTAGATATTTCGATCGGTTATACAACACTATGTACAATATATGTATGAAAATAAAAATTGCTTCTCGCCTAGCATAGCTTATAACGAGCACTCTGCCGTGAGCCTAAGACTTTCAAAAGTGTTACAAAGAAATTCTATGCATTACTTCTCGTTTGGCACGTTGAGCTTCTCTTCCAATTTGCGTCGTGCTCCTTTTTAATTTTTCCTACAAATTGGCGGGACGGGACCTACTTGTTTTATGCCGACTCCGAACGGCATCTGCGAGGCAGATGAGTTTTCACTGAGAGCTTTTCATGGCAGAAATACACTCGGAGTGCTTGCCAAACACTGCCGAGGGGCGACCCCGCTTAGAAAAATTTTCTTCTAATTGAAAAAACTTATTTCTAAAATTTTGATGTTGCTTTGCCCGGGGTGTGAACCCAGGGCATTCGGTGTGGTAGGCGGAGCACGCTACCATCACACCACGGTGGTCGCCAGCTCAATGAGTTCAAAGAATTTCAGGACTATTGTGGTGTTAAGCTACGCAAGGTAATTGAAAACTAGGTATCTTGGCACAAGAAATATTTGAACTCGAAGATAGAAGGAAGCAAATGCAAAATAGATTTGATTTCGGAAGAAATGTTTTGCATAAAACAAGTAAGGAAGGCTAAGTTCGGGTGCAACCGAACATTATATAATCAGCTGAGAGCTTTGGAGACAAAATAAGGGAAAATCACCATTTAGCAAAATTAACCTAGGGTAACTCTGGAATGTGTTTGTATGACATGGGTTTCAAATGGAGGATATTAAAGAGTATTTTAAAAGGGAGTGGGCCATAGTTTCATACGCCATTTCAGGATATCGTCATAAAGGTGGACCAGGGGTGACTCTAGAATGTGTGTTGTATGATATGGATATCAAATGAAAGGTGTTAATGAGTATTTTAAAAGGGCGTGGGCCTTAGTTCTATAGGTGGACGCCTTTTCGAGATATCGCCATAAAAGTGGATCAGAGGAGACACTTGAATTTGTTTGTACGATATGGGTATCAAATGAAAGGTGTTAATGAGTATTTTAAAAGGGAGTGGGCTTTAGTTCTATAGGTGTACGCCTTTTTGAGACATCGCCATAAGGGTGGACCAGGGGTGACTATAGAATGTGTTTGTACGATATGGGTATCAAATTAAAGGTATTAATGAGGGTTTTAAAAGGGAGTGGCCCTTAGTTGTATATGTGAAGGAGTTTTCGAGATATCGACCAAATGTGGACCGGGGTGACCCAGAACATAATCTGACGGGTACCGCTAATTTATTTACGAACAGTATTCCTGCCATGATTCCAAGGTCTTTTAATTTCGCCATGCAGAACTTTTTCATTTTCTTCTACTTAATATGGTAGGTGTAACACCCATTTTACAAAATTTTTTCTAAAGTTATATTTTGCGTCAAAAACCCAATCCAATCACCATGTTTCATCCTTTTTTTCGTATTGGGTATAGAATTATGGCATTTTTTCCATTTTTCGAAATTTTCGATATCGAAAAAGTGGGGTGGTCATAGTCGGATTTCGCCCATTTTTATTACCAAGATAGATTGAGTTCAGATAAGTACGTGAACTAAGTTTAGTAAAGATATATCGATTTTTGCTCAAGTCATCGTGTTAACGACCGAGCGGAAGGACAGACGGACGACTGTGTATAAAAAATGGGCGTGGCTTCAACCGATTTCGCCCATTTTCACAGAAAACATTTAACGTAAAATCTATGCCCATACCAAATTTCACAAGGAGTGGTAAATTTTTGTTCGACTTATGGCATTAAGTCTTCTAGACGAATTAAATGAAAAAGGGCGTAGCCACGCCCATTTTGAAATTTTCTTTTATTTTTGTATTTTTTTACACCATATCACTACTGGAGTTGAATGTTGACATAATTTACTTATATACTGTAAAGATATTAAATTTTTTGTTAAAATTTGACTTAAAAAAAAATTTTTTTTTTAAAGTGGGCGTGTTCGTAATCCCATTTTGCTAATTTTTACTTAGTGCACATATAGTAATAGGAGTAATGTTCCTGCCAAATTTCATCATGATATCTTCAACGACTGCCAAGTTACAGCTTGCAAAACTTTAAATTACCTTCTTTTAAAAGTGGGCGGCGCCACGCCCATTGTCCAAAATTTTACTAACTTTCTATTCTTCGTCATAAGTTCAACTCACCTACCAAGTTTCATCGCTTTAGCCGTCTTTGGTAATGAATTATAGCACTTTTTCTGTTTTTCGAAATTTTCGATATCGAAAAAGTGGGCGTGGTTATGGTCCGATTTCGTTCATTTTAAGTATCGATCTGAGATGAGAGCCCAGGAACCTACATACCATATTTTATCAAGATACCTCAAAATTTACTCAAGTTATCGTGTTTACAGACGGACGGACGGACGGACGGACATGGCTAGATGAATTTCTTTTTTCACCCAGATCATTTTGATATATAGAAGTCTATATCTATCTCGATTAGTTTATGCCGTTACGGATTACCGTTATGCGAACAAAGTTAATATACTCTGTGAGCTCTGCTCAGCTGAGTATAATTATTCCCGTAGGTTCTAGCAGAACCCCTGAGGCATGGGATAAAAACTCACACTTACTGAATCTAGGCTCTGATATGAAGTTTAAACGTTAAGGGAAAAAGTAAGCATCTATAAAAATAGCACTAACAAAATTGCCTAGTTTCATTTATGATTTACTGAGTTTTCCACATACATAGTTCGGCGACACCAGAACGCAAATTTTGAACCGTTTCTTACTAAAACCTAACTCCACTATACATTTTATTTCATCGCAATCAACAACATAATGCTAGAACCAAGAGCTTTGTGACCAAAACTAGGTTCACAACGTTGGGTGGTGAAAGACATAGACTTATCCTATGTCATGTTTGTTCAGCTTGAATTAAAGGAAAGTCTTCACTACGTTTAGTAAAATTTTATATGGAAACATCCTAAAATTTTGTATTTTATACTAATAAAATAATACAAAAATTTGGTCCTTTTTTTGATGAATTTTGGTCCCAAACTAAAACATGGTGTGGCAACCGTGTTCGCTTTACCGAAAATGTCTCACTTGTAGATACGAGGTTGGCGAATAAACGGGACGATGTGTATATGCATATTATGCATGATAAGTTTCTACATAGGTATATTGTAATTTATTCTGTGAAAGTACATAATGTAAACAAATATGTATAGAAAGAGGCAACACTTTTTCACTATTATCTTTACTTATTTGCGCTTACAATTCTTTATTTTTCAGTTTTGCCTTTTCTTAACAACAGCTACTGTGTGGTTATTTCGATGTAACCACCTACTTTTGTGGGTAAAAACTTTTTACTAAAAAGTTATCCGGCTATTTTCGCGGGTAGAATACCAAAAGGGTGTAAAAGTTGCCACATGATTTCGTTACCGGGGTGAAGAATGTTGTTACCACACTAGAATCGGGGCGTAAGTGGCGAAAAAGAAAAAGATAACGAAAATGTAAATTTGAATACAGAAGAAAAAGGGATGATGGCACCTGTAGGAAAAATAAAATGGTGCTTAGATAGTGTTTGCACATCGCATATGAGTGCGCAAGCAAATAATTTCAAAAGCTTAAACGAAATGAATGAAGAATTAAATTTAGCAAACAACGCGTCAACGAAAATAAATGGTATCGGTAAAATATGCATGAAAGCAGAAGTACGCAGTAAACAAATAAACGTAGACATGGAAAATGTTTTACATGTAAAAGATTTGCGTACAAAGTTACTATCGGTATCAAAAATTACCGACAAAGGGTACACTGTGAAATTCGCTCATAGCGGTGCTAATAACATAGTGTTAGAAGCAAAGAGATAAGATATTATATTTATATTATCTCAAAACTTCAAAGAACTTTGTACATTTGGCAAATACGAAAAAGAATATTGATTTGTGGCATTACAAAATGGGTCATGTTAATGAACGTGATCTTAAATTAATGGCCAAAGAGAGTGCAGTGTATGGTCTAAATTTCAATCAAAATGAAAAGCTATCAGATTGTGAAATGTCTGCCAGTGAAAAGCAGGTTTGTTCTTCTTTTCCAAAATCGAGCGAAAACAGAGTGAGTGATGTACTCGAGATAGTTCACAGCGATGTATGTGGCCCAATGAGGCATGCAAGTTAACGCCACCATTCACCCATAGCACTTACCCGCCAAGTAAACAAATATAGCTTCATTGAACCACTTAGGCATATGATTCAAATATGTCTTTGTCACACTGGCAATTAGTAACCACATATTTTAATTCTAAACAGGAAGAGCTAAAGTGGATAATATCTCAAATATCCTAAGCTCTGCATTTTTAATCTAAACAGAAAAAGCTAAAGTAAATAATAACTCAAATATTCAGTTGGCTATTTTTATTGATTTTTCAAGGGCAAGCCATTTCAAGGCTAAACCTATTTCATCGAATGATGAAATTGGTTTTAAGTAAACATTTAAGCTTCACATTGTTTAGAACTTAAGCACAAAGCAATTGTATGTAGTGGTAAGTAAATAAGTTATAAATAAGAGAAGATCAATAAAGATTTTTTAGATTTGATTTGAACCACCAAGCAAGACGGTTTATTTTTTAATAAACCTTTCGCGCTTCGTGTAAAAGTTAAGTGGCGATCCTGCCAGAAGACATTTTTAAAAGAAATCTCCTAAGGTAACAATAAAAAGAGACAAAAATCTCTAGTTACCAAAACAAAATAAAAACAAGTATCGTATAAAATATGAGAAAAGTAATACAAAGCCAGGAGCTGTTTTAAACCTCCAAAGGTAACAATAAAATAGCCAAAAATCCCTAGTTACGAAAACAAAATACAAACAAGTATCGTATAAAATACGAGAAAAGTTAAACAAAATCAAGAGACTTGTTAAGTCTATAAGTTTCGATTACGAAACAAAGTGAAACAAAACTATGAGACAAAGTGAAAACGAACATCTAATCGGGACTAACAAAATAAAATAAGAGAGTAATAAAACAAATATCAAACAAAAGCCACAAAATTACGTACATAAAAGAGGGCATCAGTAGCAGCAACAAGAACACCAGTAGCAGCAACAAAGGATCAAACTGATAGCGTAGTAGAAGACAACTACAGTGAGTCGCTGTTTGTTTATAAGTTATGTATTTACATTAAAACTAGGAATTATAACTAAGAATATTTTCATAAAATTTTAAAACAAATTAAACGTTTGTATGGGCAATGAACGGAGTCTGCCCCAATACGAGCGACTTTACTATTGCAATTATTGTGGTAATAACCATGAAATAAAAAAGTGTCCGTATTTAAAGAATAAACAAAGACTGAAGAGAAATCTATTTTATTAATTTGAACTAAATTAAGGAGGAAATTATTTTATTAGTTTGTGCGACATTCTGGACAGTTTGATAGAGAGTATTTCTAAGATGGCAGTAAATGGAGATAATGAGGCAATTATAGCCAGATTGATAGCAGCCACCAATGCTTCTCTTAGATTGGAGGTCTCGGATTTGAAAAGACAAATCGAGAACTTTAAAAGGACAGCAACAGTGACGGATTATAGGACAGAAGAAATATATCCCCAGATTCATTGCGACGAATATTTGGATGTCATAAAGTCTTTACCGGAATTTATTTATTTATTTATTTAAGTTCAGTCTACAGAATTTAATTCTTACAGACTAGATATAGTACGCAGTTAATCAATTAAAAAAAGCGTATAATTTTAATTTAAATATACTTATACTATCATTAAACTCAATAACGCTTGCATAGGTATTGCATAATCTAACGCTCCTAGCAATCGGCTCGTTCATGGCGTAATTAGTAGAGTGGAATGTGTCTACCAATAAGCGATTATTTCTTAAGTTACGAGGCGGGTCATATAAATTGACCAAATTAGATAAGTCGTCACAGTGTATGTTATTATTAATGACATTATAAATAAAAAGTATTGAGAAGTATATTCTCCTATCATATAGGGACTGCAAGCCCATTAGTTTCCGTCTACCAATATAAGAAGGAAGATTACCTTGCCACGGTAACTTTCTTAGAGCAAATTTCGTGAAAACTTTTTGAACTCTTTCGATTTTGTTTGAGTGGGTTTCATAGTATGGGCACCATATTAGAGAACAATACTCTAGTCTGCTTCGAACAAGAGATATGTAAAGAGCTTTTAAAGTGCAAGGATCTCTGAAATCCATTGAATTTCTTCTTATGAACCCTATCATAGAAAAAGCTTTTGATACTATTAAGTCAATGTGTTGAGAAAATGTTAGCTTTGAGTCGAAAATAACACCCAAATCTTTCATTTTGGTACTTCTAGCTAGAGCACAATTGTCTATATTGTAACTAAATATTATGTTGTTAGGCTTCCTAGAGAAGGTGACAACACAGCATTTATTGATGTTCAGTTTGAGACAATTCAAAGTGCACCACTGATTCAGTGAATTGAGATCGACTTGTAACTTATGGCTATCACTTGCATCACGAACGGTACAAAAAAGTTTGACGTCATCCGCGAACATTAGGCACTTAGCGAATTTAAAGCCATTCGGTAGGTCGTTAATAAATAAAAGAAATAGCAGTGGTCCGCAGTGAGTACCCTGAGGTATACCTGACCACGCGTCGATAAATAGTCTTGAGGTTGTATTCCCTAACTTAATAAATAGTTTCCTGTTTGACAGAAAACTAGCGAAGAAATTAATGAGAATGCCACTAACTCCGTAACTTCGTAACTTCTGCAAAAGTATGGTATGACATACCTTTAGTGGTAAACCAACCAAGTATGTTAGCTGGAGAGAGTCAGCTAACAATACAATGAGCTTGTACATTAGGGGTAGCCGTAAGTATTTCGCTGCCTTGACAATATTGAGGAACAAGGTAACGAATGAAGCAAATGATATACTTTCAAATCACGGGACAGTATTGAACTTTGACGCCATATTGGCCCGCCTTGATTTCGCGTATGCTGACAAGAGACCTGCTCATATTATTGAGCAGGAGATGAGTATATTGCGTCAGGGCAATAACACTATCATTGAGTATTAAAATAAAGTGAATGAGAAGTCAACCTTACTTATAAATAAAACTATAATGACGTACGGATCAGATAGTAGTAGTAGGCGCGATGCGTTACGAATATTTATTACGGGATTAAATGGCAATTTGTCCCAAGTATTGTTTTCACTTTCGCAAAGTGATTTGCCAAATGCTCTTGCGAAAGCTGAAGATCTTGAATCAAATAATATGCGAGCGAATTTCGCATTACAGTTTGGAAAAACACCAACTTTTTCCGACATAGTTAAGGGTAGGCAACAAAATAATTTTAACAACAATTTTAATAATAATTTACGATTTGCACAAAGCCAACCTCGAAGAAATAACTTTGGCAATAACTTACGGTTGGGGCGAAGCCAACCACAAATTGATTAGAACCAAAGGACGGTTCAAGAGCATGATCAAACTCGACCGACACCTATGGATTCGATGGGAGTATCCAGATTCAAAACCGACCACAACAAATGCCAAATATAATTCAAAGTAATTATCGATATAATTACTTTACAAATAATCAGAGCAATGTGGCTGATAAAAGACCACATGCTAGTGCACAGTTAAGTGTCCAACCACCAAACAAAGCACAACGAGTTAATAATATTGATGAGGACCATTTTTTAGATCAAAGCTAAGCTTGCCATATATCCTGCAATATGACAAAGCTATATGTAAAAATTTTAATTGATACTGGAGCAGCAAGTTTCTACATAAAAGCAGGAATTTATAAAAATAAAAATGAGCTTGCCATATATAAAAGAGTAAAAACCATTAATGGTTATATCATAATAAAATATTACCACCTAATACATTTGTTTGGTATAAAACAGATGTTTTATGAGATCGATAATTTGGAATTGGATCTCTTAATTGGATTCAATTTTTTAAGGAAAATTAATGCGGTGGGGATTTTGAAAATAAAAAATTAATAATAAATAATAATAGAGAAGAAACCATAATTATTTATGATATTGAACCTGAAATGGCAGGCAGTGAAAATGATAGCAACAATAATGCAATTTTAAATCCCTTGGGACACAGTAGTCCTAAGGCTCCCGCCGAAGCTTTTGCCGGCAAAACCAAAAAAATTAAAGCAAAAAAATTTAAAGATACAAAGAAAACTGTTAAGAGTAAACATTTAAACCCCTTGGGATATACAAGTCCGAAGGCGCCCGCCGATGTAACTACCGGCAACAAAAGTGAAAAATATGAAGAGAAAAGTAAAAAATTTGAGAATTTAATCCCCCCTTGGGATACAAAAATCCTAAGGCTCCCGCCGAAGATTTTACCGGCAATATAGTATTAAAAAATATTTTTCTTCCTTGAAACAGGAAGGTACTAAAGCGCCTGCCGAAGGTGATACCGGCAATATGGGAAACAAATATCCCACAAAAAATATTTCAGAAGATATAATTTTGAAGGCACCAACCGAAACAAATCCAAATAAATCCAAAATAAAGAGCGTTGAGTTAAAAAACAAACAGGGAAGAATTGGAAAAATTTTTTTGAAATCCGGAAACATACTGAATAATCTGTGTTTGGAGGCTTCGGGGTTGTCTATCGAAGAAATTAGAGACGAGGTTGTTAAAGAAGAGGTAGCTTTAATAAAGAATTTGCAGGAAAAAATAAGAAAAGAAGTTAGCACAGCACATAGTGATTTGAATTAAAATTTGCCCTTTCGTACTGACATCAAAGCGGAAATACGAACAATTGAGGAAAGACCAGTTTGGTCAAAGCAATACCCTTATCCTATGTTAGTGAACAAATTTGTTAATGAAGAAATTAAAAATTTGTTGCAAAACGGCATAATTAGGGAAAGTAAAAGTCCAGTGTGGGTTGTTCCAAAAAAGGGCATGAATGAAGATGGAAGTCCAAAATTAAGACTGGTAATTGATTTTAAGAAACTTAATGAAAAAACAGTATCAGATAGATATCCAATGCCTAATCCGGAAGTAATACTTGCAAATTTGGGAAGATCTAAATATTTTTCCACTATTGATTTGGAGTCTGGATTTCACCAGATATTGATGAATGAAAGTGACATAGAGAAAACGGCATTCTCAGTGAATAACGGGAAATATGAATTTTTACGAATGCCGTTTGGGTTGAAAAATGCACCGAGTATTTTCAGCGAGCTATGGATAATGTGTTGAGGGAATTTGTGGGAAAGTTTTGCCATGTCTATGTCAACGATGTCATAGTTTTTTCAAAGGATTTGGAGGATCACAAAAAACATTTGAGGTCGGTAATTGAAATACTTAAAAAAGCATATATGAAAATATCTTCAGAAAAGTCAAAGTTTTACCAAGAAGAGGTGGAATTTTTGGGTTATGTAGTGGCAAAAGATATAATTAAGACAGATCCAAGAAAAATTGAAACGATACAAAAATACCCAACTCCAAAAACATTACGTCAGTTGAGAGGATTTTTGGGATCGACGGGTTATTATAGGAAGTTTGTGAAAAACTACGCAGTAATAGCAAAACCATTAACCAAACATTTACAGGGCGAAAATGGAAGAATTTCGCAGCATTTGTCAAAAATGAAAATTATTAACCTTGATCAAGAGGGCATCGCTGCTTGCGAAAAATTAAAAAGATTATTATCTCAACATATAGAATTGACACAGCCTGATTATAATAAAAAATGTGTGTTGACCACTGATGCTGATGTGGCTGATGTGGAAGGAAACCCTATTGTGTTTATTTCAAAGACATTGAACTCTACAGAATTGAATTACGCTACTAATGAGAAGGAATTGCTTGCTATAGTGTGGGCGTTAAAAGCTTTACGTAATTATCTTTATGGAGTGAATGTTTTTGAAATTCATACCGATCATCAGCCATTGTCGTTTGCAATTTCCGAAAAAAAATCCAAACATTAAAATCAAAAGATGGAGATCCTTTACTGAGGAATATTCGCCAAAGATTGTTTATAAACCAGGGGCTACAAATGTCGTTGCAGACGCATTATCAAGACAGATTTTAAATAATTTATCTACTTTAGAAGAATCAAGTAATCCGGGTGATTCATTAACGGGTACACAACATTCCGCAGAGAGTAGTGATGAATATCAAATTCATGCAGCAAAAAAACCATTAAACCATTTTAAACAGCAAATTTTAATTGATAAAGGGGCAATAATTACAACGTTGGAAACTATCTTCTCATTTGGTAACAAGCGTTTTTTGGTCGAATACGACTTTCCGGAAAATATAACTCCAGTTTTGACGGAATATTTAAATCCAAAAATAGTAACAGGAAAATTTGGACACCTGAGGTGCTTTATGAGATTAAACATGTTTTAAGGGAGGCATACCCTACGATGAAATTTCTATATTCGAAGTCATTTCCGAATGATATAACCAATAGAGAGGATCAAGGAATAATTATTGAACAAACTCATAATAGGGCACATAGGAATTATAGAGAAAATATAGCTCAAATTAGGCAGCAATACTATTGGTCGTTAATGATAAAGCAATTTAAGCAATATGTAAAAAATTGTAATATATGTAATAATAATAAATATGAAAGACACCCAAAACTTATTCCGATAGGTGAGGCACCCATTCCAGAGAAAGAAGGGGAACAACTCCATGTTGATATTTTTTTGCGCAGAAATTGAAATTTCTGACATGTGTGGATTCTTATTCTAAGTATCTGGTGGTGAAATACATTGAAGATAAGGTAAAATTAGAAGATAAGGTTTTAGAACTTCTACAGACATTCCCAGATGTTAGAAGTATAGTTTTAGATAATGAACCAGGTTTGAGTACGATACAATTCAAATCTCTAATGGAAAGGTTAAATATACAAATTTATTACTGTACACCACGCCACAGCACTAGCAATGGCCAAATTGAGAGAGTTCATTCAACACTCATAGAAATTTCCCGTTGTTTGAGTTCAGTTTAATGAGTGATTTCGAATCAATTATGAGGGCGGTACATCAGTATAATAAAACAATACATTCGGTAACAGGCAAACAACCTTGTAATATTTTATTCAATAAAGAAACTCACGCTAATATAAGGGATAGACTAAAATCGGTGCAGGAAAATATGTTAAAGCATCATAATAAAAAATGAGTTGGGAACAGTGTGGAAGTGGATTACAGGTACACCTGACCATGACGATTTTATGCAAATAGCAAATAAAGTAAATGAGTTAATAGATAATAACAACAAACAATTTACAACCAATTCTCAAATATTTAAAACATAACGGAATTAACACAAATAGTAAAACAACTACAAGGTAGCTCTAATGAAGTGACTTTTTAAGACAAAGAAACAAACTTATATTCACTGAACTTGAAAACACAATACAGACTATTACATTGTCAAAAGCAGGAATTTTGAACCCTTTAATTTTAGATATGTCGTAAATTCAAGAAATCATAAGTAAAGAGCAGATTAATGTAACGATAACAGACGTCATAGATGTTTCAGAATTTAAGATCGCACAAAGTAATAATTTAATAGTTGTTTATATTAAATATCCAAAAGTAAATAAGATGTGTAAATTATATAAAACAATAGCTATAGCACAAAATGATGGAAAATTGCTCATTGAAAACGAAATAATAAAATGTCACAATGAATTTTATTCCGTTAAGTTTTGTAAAAGAGAATTAAATAATGCTTTTTGTATGATAGGAAAAAATGTCACATGCTTATCAAATTTGTTGAATAATAAGCAAGCAAACTGTACAAAATTAAATGAAGCAAATGAACCCATAAGAATAGTAAAATATGGAGCTATAATAATTGCAGGAGAACATAAAGTTAATAATCATACGCTACAGGGCGTTTATTTGATAACCTTTCAAGATCTGGTTATGATAGATAATGTAAGATATGAAAATCCATCAGGAAAAATTTTAAAATACCTAAAAGATGGACAACTTAAACCATATTTTGTGAAGCATTATGTTGAAACAAAAAATATAGATCTAAGATTGAACAATTTTAATGTACTAACGCCACTTGAGCAAGAAATAAAAAGGAATCCCGTTTGGTGGTCATTTACTACTCTTTTGTTCATTAGTGTAAATCATATGTATTGATTTTAAAATTAAGTTGAAAAATTCTAAAGAACAGGAAAAAATGTTGATGACCTTACAACTATATATTCGAAGACGGGGCGCTTCGATTTAGAAGCAGGGGAGTTAACGCCACCATTCACCCATAGCACTTACCCGCCAAGTAAACAAATATAGCTTCATTGAACCACTTAGGCATATGATTCAAATATGTCTTTGCTACACTGGCAATTAGTAACCTTATATTTTAATTCTAAACAGGAAGAGCTAAAGTGGATAATATCTCAAATATCCTAAGCTCTGCATTTTTAATCTAAACAGAAATAGATAAAGTAAATAATAACTCAAATATTCAGTTGGCTATTTTTATTGATTTTTCAAGGGCAAGCCATTTCAAGGCTAAACCTATTTCATCGAATGATGAAATTGGTTTTAAGTAAACATTTAAGCTTCACATTGTTTAGAACTTAAGCACAAAGCAATTGTATGTAGTGGTAAGTAAATAAGTTATAAATAAGAGAAGATCAATAAAGACTTTTTAGATTTGATTTGAACCACCAAGCAAGACGGTTTATTTTTTAGAAAACATTTCGCGCTTCGTGTAAAAGTTAAGTTGCATCCAACGGTGGCGCGAATTTTTTCGTAACTTTTATTGATGAAAAATCACGATGGTGTGAGATATATTTTATTAAGAAAAAATCGGAGGTATTCGAATCTTTTAAACAATATAAAGCAAAGGTAGAGAACTTAACCGGCAAGAAAATTAAAGCATTGCAATCAGACAACGGACGCGAGTACTGCAATAGAGATTTTCATAATTTTTTGCGCGAACACGGAATAAGACGTCGACTTACGACTCCATATACCCCGCAGCAAAATGGTATGGGTGAGCGTAAAAATAGAACGCTTGTTGAAATAGCTCGCTGTATGATGAAGTAATCCAACGCACCTGCTTCATTTTGGGCAGAGGCTATAAATACGGCGTGTTATATACGCAATCGTTGTATCACAAGAACAACAAGTGAAGTACCGTTTAACATTAATCCTCAATTAGGTAAAGAAGTAAAAGTGCAGATAAAAAACATTAAGATGTCCATCAAATTAACAAACGAAGTTCTATTTCATTTAAGTCCAAGACATTTAGCTATAGAAGAGCGTGTAGCTTTGCGTGAGATTATAGGTGATCTTTTACAGCAAGTTGTTACAAGGCCGAGTGATTCCCCATATCCATCACCGATAGTGATGGTAAAGAAAAAAAACGGAGATTTTAGGAAATGTGTTGACTATCACACATTGAACAAGTACACTTCAAAAGATAATTTTCCTATACCTTTGATTGAGGATTGTTTGGAATATTTTGCAGGGAGAATAAGCAAAGTCTAGATATTTGCAACATTAAAGAAATTCGATTAGATGCATCGAGTGAAATAAGAAAGTCTCAAGAAAGAAATTTAAAGTATTTTTTAAAAAGAAGTAATGCTGCAAAAGGACAACAGGAGATTTTGTTGCCATAAAAAATATTGATAATAAGATAGGAACTAACAAAAAACTAATAGAAAGCCATAAAGGTCCATATGTAGTACATAAAACTTTACCAAACGATATATATGTAATTAGGGATATTGAAAATTGTCAAATAACTCAGCTTCCATATGATGGCGTAGTAGAAGCATCTCACATGCGGATGTGACTCACTAAGTAACGTGTCAGGCAAGCGCAACACTAGTATGGTTGTGGACAACCATAGAGTCAGAATGGCCGAAGAAGAGTCATAATAACCAAAAATAAAATTAATGTTCATGATTTTATTCGAATAATTAAATGTCACAAGAAACTGGTTTGTTATACGTAGATATTCGAAAATGTTTTGTAAAACTTATATAAGTATTTTA
The DNA here is from genome assembly GCF_040869045.1 of Eurosta solidaginis. Taxonomy (NCBI): domain Eukaryota; kingdom Metazoa; phylum Arthropoda; class Insecta; order Diptera; family Tephritidae; genus Eurosta; species Eurosta solidaginis. The sequence goes on along the minus strand of NC_090320.1, from coordinate 190,510,884 downwards.
ATATTGTACACTTTATTTGCATTGTAAGTTTATGTAAGCTTTATAGGCAGATACTATTTTAATCTTTAGATATTTTTTTTTTATCAGAATGGCCGAGTTGTGACATCTTAATCGAATTTAGTACCAAAAAAGTGTTAAATCAAATGCGACCCTGTTGTAATATTAGATTAATCTTAAATTTAAGTTAAGTGGCATCCCTGATGTAGCAGAAAATAAATACGAAAAGAAGATTGAATAAAGAGGCAGTCGTTATTTGGCTTTGAAAAGATATACATATTCAACCCTGTCATGTACCAAAAAAATTCCTAATGACAATTAGCGAAACCTCTGGCCTTGCTTTTAAGAGAGGAAGATGGACGCATGTCCAAAAATTCCTCCAGCAAAAAGCAAGTGACGCCATGACCGCTTTCAATAAAATCAAATCCTCCTTAACATCATATCCCAACTTCAAAGAAGAGTTTCACCTTACCACAGATGCTTCAAACTATGCGCTAGGTGCTGTGCTTGAGCAATCTGGAAACCCATAACCTTCATATACATAAGTTGTAATCTTCACAGATCACCAACCGCTCACCTTCGCACAAAGTAACAAAAATCACAATGGAAGAATGAAAAGGTGGAAGTGTATCCTCGAAGGATATAACTACGAAATGAAATATAAGCCCGGTAGAACGAACGTCTTCGCAGACGCACTATCTAGACCACCACAAACTGATATTAATACCCTTACAACCACAGATCATACCAACGAAAGCTCCTCACACATTCTTATCCCCGCCACTGAATCCCCAAAAAATGCTTTCAAGAACCAACTTTTCTTATTGATTGGAGACACTGCTAGCTATTCATTCCAGTTATCATTTCCAAGTTTCCACGGGCACGCCGTTCAAAAACAAAGTTATTCTGACCAAGACAGCATAAACATTTTTAAACGCTACCTCGACCCAGCAATCGTTAACGTACTGGACAACACAGAGAGTCTGATGGGCAAAATTCAAGAGATATTTCCTCTCCACTTCAGTTATCTTAAAATTCGTTATAGTCAAACACTACTTCAAGATATCGCATCAGAAACTGAACAAGAACAAATTATCATTCAAGAACATCAACGAGCTCATAGAAATAGCTGCGAAAATAAGGCCCAAATTCTACGAAAATTCCACTTCCCAAGCATGCATTCCAAAACTGAAAAGGTTGTTAAACAGTGCTCCACACAAGTACGATAGACATCCAACAAAACCACAGATTCAGCCGACCCCCATTCCACAGTATCCAGATGAAACAGTTCAAGTTAAGGAAAGCAACAGTTTCTCACCAAAATCGCTGAACATTAACTTTTTCGGCTACGCGAATAACTTAGCTTCCCAGGTATCTTCTATCATTCCAAAATGTGCAGCTGCATATGTGGATTCAATTTCATACCGTCATATTCTTCGAAATCATCAACAAAATAAATTCAAATACACACACAACTAAATTAGCTTAAACAGAAATAAAAAAAAAAAGAATTGTAAACTGCAGGGGTATAAGCTTAGGTTAAGATTTTTATTTGCTAACAAAGTTAAGACTCAATTTGGAGTTGCAACTGAAAAGTCAGCACCGCGAGTTTATTTGGCGCCCAACGTGGAGCCGCGGAGTTGCCTACTGATCGGAAAAGGACTTCAATATTGCTCAAGTTCACATCAAAGATTGCAAAATCAAAATCAAGACATTTTTCGCTGCGGCTACCCACGAAAAACATTGAAAGATTCGGCAATGACTGGACGCAATAAGAATATTACTCTAAAGTAAATTGTGAAGTGTTGAAATAACTTATAAGCGCAAAAATGAGCATTAATAGTGAAACGGTAGCTCAGATTATTGCGGAACAAACGCAAGATTTAAAAACAGATTTGGAGTAACTAAGATTGCAAATTAGAAATTTGACAATCAAACGTAATGTCACGGAATTTGAAACACAAACAATTTCCGAAGCAATTTTTTGTAATGAAAGTTTAGATGTAATAAAATCTTTGCCGGAATTCGACGGCAAAGGTTACGTAAGCTGGAGAGAGCAGCTCATAATACGATTTCGTTGTATATTAAAGGCAGTCAAAAATATTTTGCAGCTCTGACTGTGCTTAGGAACAAGATTACGAAAGAAGCCAATGATACTCTGAAAAATTATGGCACTGCTCTTAATTTTGAGGCAATTATCAGTCGGTTAGATTTTGTTTCCGCAGATAAGCGCCCCTGCATATATTAGAGCAGGAATTGAATTTAATAAGACAAACAAGTTTGTGTCTAGTAGATTACTACAATAAAGTGAACTCCCAGTTAACTCTAATGATTAATAAAACCATCATGACCTACGGTAATGGCTCTGAAATAGCAAAAGAATATAACAAAAGACATCGTTCAGATGCACTTAGAGTTTTTATCATAGGATTAAATTATTATTTAAATAACAATCTGATGGCAATTAATCCAGCGGATGTGCCTAATGCGCTAGTTAAGGCGCAAGAAATTGAGGCTAACCAAATTAGAATTCAGTTTGTTTCTGAATTCAGTCAGGGCAGAAACCTTAATGATAAGAAGTAGGAATCCTAATAATAATAATAAAAATAATTTTAAACAAAATAATCAGAATTCGATTAATTTACGTTTTGACCATCGAGACCCTCAGCAGAGCAATGGCTACAAAAATTTTGGGGGGCAAGAAAATACACCAGAACCAATGGACGACGTAAATAGCTCAGACCAATTTAAGCAACCTACAAACTTCCAAACTAGGAAGAACCCTAATTCTCAATTTAATAATAATGCAAATATTCATTTTAATAATAATGCAAGTACACAGGAACGAACGCAGAAGAGAAGCTTAAATTCGGGTAATAGCCACCAGCTGCAACAAAAACAACAACGAATTAATAACATTCAGGAAACTTCTTTTTTAGATAAAGCAACCCCTTGTCTTACATATTTAGACAATTACGAGGAACAAACAGAAAATTAAAAAGTTTGATAGATACAGGAGTAACAAATTGTTATTGTAAACCAAGGTGCTGCCTAACAGGCAGCGACTAGAGATCGCAAAACGCGTAAGAACGATCAATGGTTATACAAGGATCACCCATTTTTATAATGCGCATATCCTTAATTACCTAACACGATTTTATGAAATAGAGAAATTACAAAGCGACATCCTCGCAGGAATGAATTTGTTAAGCAATGCGAAAATACAGTTGAGTTTGAGGATAACACTCTTTTAATTAATAATTACAAAGAAGTTTTATACACTTGGCGAACTGGAGTTGGGACAAGTAAATAATTTGAGGGATGACGAGGATAAGGTACGAAAACTTAAAAATTGAATTTTTAATGAACATGGGAAAATAAGATACGTCCCTCCCCTTTATGACAGACGTACTCCCAGAAATTAGAACGTCTACAAGTAATCCAGTTTGGAGTAAGCAGCACCCTTACCCATTCTCGGCTAATGATTTTAATATGAAGATAAATAAAATGTTAAACGAAAATATCGTAAGAGGAAATAAGAGTCCATATAATTCACCCATTTGGGTGTTGCCCAAGAAAGGTACTAATGAAGATGGTGAGCCAAAAATGAGAATAGGTATCGATTACAAAAAAATTTAACGAAAATACGATACCGGATAAGTATCCAATACCCGACTGCAATGTAATACTTTCTAACATTGGAAAGGCATAAACAATGACAAATACAAGTTTACTCGGTTGCCTTTTGGATTGCGGAATGCTCCTTCAATATTTCAGAGGGCTATGGATAATATCCTTCGCCCATATGTTGGAAGGTTTTGTCACGTCTACATAGACGATATCATAGTTTACTCTAGCAACGCTGATGAGCACTATGAACACTTGATTAAAATAATAGACACATTCCAAAAAGGTCACATGAAAATATTGCTTGATATACCGGAATTTTTTAGACCAAGCGTGGCATTTTTGGGCTATCAGGTAGTCCATGGTGTTATTAAACGGACTCTACCAAGTTCCAAGAACGCTGAGGCAGTTGAGAAGTTTCTTGGGAATGATGGGTTACTATAGGAAGTTTGTGCAGAAGTATGCAAGTAACAGTATACTTCCCACAGTGCTCTTATGGCAATTATAAACAAATATTCCACTTCTCAAGCCACTGGAATTTCCTTAGGAAAGCGGATGCAATACCAATCCAAATGTTTATAAACAAATACTCCATTTCTCACGCATCGGTTTTCATTAGCGAATCTGATGCAATGCTTATGCTAAGTGTCTAGTTATTGTAAATATTAAAGTAAGTTGGGTATCAAACTCCATAAGCTAAAATTAAGTTATAAATAAGAGTAATTCAGAAGAATAAAGTCAGTTTGGTTTGGTGTCAACGTTACGTTCGGTAACTAACCACTCGAAAATACGTTTTATTATTTTTTTAAAAACACCTCCTAAAGTAGGAGGCTGTTATTTGGCGCCCAACGTGGGGCATGCGTTGTAAATTTTTCCAAGTATCTTCACGATAGGAGAAAATTAAAAAATTATAAGTATCGTCACGGGACGAGAAAAAAACAAAAAAAAAACACACACGCCGATTTTTCGAATTCACATAGAAAGTGAAAATTTTTGCAAAAGACAGAAGTCGTGATTTTTGGATGCAGTGACCGTGTTATTAGAGGAAAACACGTGAAACTCAAAGTGAAACAATTTATACTCTGCCAAATATTAAAAACAGTAGATAGCGCAAAATAAAGTTGTGACATAAAGAATTCTTTGTGCGTGTGTTAAAAAATGTTTGCAATGCTGGCCAAGCGAAAAGAATAGTGAAAAGACAACAGATTCAAATTAGCAGCAGAAGCTACAATTGCACTGGGAACTATAGCAAACGCTACAAACAAGGATATAATTGATTCAGCCATTTTGGAATTGCACTTACGGGACCAGTGAGAGCAGCAGTAGATGAAAAAGAAGAACGTGAAAAATAAGGCAGTACAGTAAGATTAATTTTTATGCTTACTATATTTAGTGACTGAGAATTCCCTGTTATACTTACGCTATTTAAAAACAGTTATTAAAAATTTTAAGTGTGGATTCATTAATACAAGTCTTTAGAAGTATGTCATTAGAAAATGAAAATGAAGCCCTAGTGGCTAGGTTAATATCCGCAACTAATGCTTCTTTGAAATTAGTGGCAGCGGAGTTGCGCAGGCAAATCGAGGGGATGACTCAGCCAGCTATCATTGCGGAGTACAAGCCTGAGACTATCAACCAGAAAATAAAATGCGAGGTGTCTTTAGAAATAATAAAGTCTTTGCCCGAATTCACGGGAGAGCAAAGCAAATATGTTAATTGTAGGGAATCCGCTAAAACACGATGAGTTTGTACGTTAGAGGCAGCCGTAGGTATTTTGCTGCACTAACGATATTGAGAAATAAGATCACCCAGGAAGCCAATGATTTGTTATCAAATCATGGCACAGTACTTAATTTTGATGCCATTTTGACACGACTAGATTTTGATTACGCCGATAAGAGGACAGCTCATATCATTGAACAAGAGATGAGCATTCTGAGAAAGAGCTCTAATTCAATAATTGATAATTACAATAAGGTTAACGACAAATTAACCTTGCTAATTAATAAAACGGTCATGACCTACGGTACTGACAGTCAGTCACTAAGGAACTTAATGCCAAGAATAGGCGAGATGCTTTACGTATACATATTTATAACCGGACTGAATGGGAATTTATCAAATATGCTGTTTTCATTGTCGCCAAGCGATTTGCCGAACGCTTTGGTAAAGACCCAGGAGTTGGAGTCGAATAATATGCGAGCAAATTTTGCTTTACAGTTCGGTAGGCCAACCCAATTTTAGCCCTCAGCAAATAATGGGCAAAATAACTATAGCTATAACAAAAACTTCAATAATAATCTGAGGTTTGCACAAGCACAGCCTCAAAGAAATTTTAACCAAAGAATTGAAAGAACGCAACCCCGACCGACCCCAATGGATGTTGATTTCAGCGTCAGGGTACAAAATCGGGCGCAGTTCAAACCTGCTTATAATTACCAAAACAATAACAATGAAAGCGCGTAATATAGAAAAAAGACCAAATGCAAGCACGCAGCAGACCTTGCAACCGCCCAATAAACCCTTACGTGTTAACAATATAAAGAAGGATCATTTTTAGACCAAAATTAGCTTTGCCATACATTTTCTTGTATGACAGGGCAATAGGTAAAAATTTTAAAATCTTAATTGACACAGGAACAACTAGCTGATATATAAAGTCAGGTATTTACAAGAATAGAAATGAATTGGCTATACAAAAAAAGAGTTAAAACAATTAATGGATATTCAATATCACGTTACTATCATTTTATAACGTTGTTCGGTAAAAAGCAAATTTTTTATGAAATTGAAAATTTAGAAGCAGATTTATTAATCGGATATAAGTTTTTGAGAGATATAAAAGCGGTCATTAATCTTGAAAAGAAGAGGTTGATAATAAATAATGATAAAGAAGAAGAAATATTTAGCTTGGGAAGTGAATCTGAGCGAAAGGAAACTTTAAAAAATGAAAATACTTTGCGAGCAAGGACTTCTAAAGTGCCAGCCGATGGTAATACCGGCAAAAGAAAGAAAAGGGGAAAAGGAAAACATTCGGGACAAAGAAATCCTGAAACGCCAGCCGAAGGGAATTCCGGCAAGTTATAAAGTAATACACGTTAATAGAAATAATTTGAATACAAAAATTTCGGGAGAAGATCCTGAAATACCAGTCGTTGAATTATCCGACAAGATAAATAGTGGAAAGGGGGCTTTAAATACAATTACTTTGGAGGAAGAATCCTTTGAAGCACCAGCCGATGTATGTTCCGGCAATGCAGAAAATAATTACAAACCTTATAGTAAGAAAGAGTCAAATAAATTTATTGTTAGGGAAAAGGAAATAATAGAGGAAATTAAGAAAATTCATTCTGGAATAGATATGAATTTACCGTTTAGAACAGATGTTAAAGCGGAGACTCGTATTGGAGTAAGCAGTATCAATATCCGATAGCTGAAAATAGCTTTGTTAATGAGATCAGGATTTTGTTGCAAGATGGTGTGGTTCGTCCAAGTAAAAACCCATACAATTCACCTATCTGGGTTGCATAAATGAAGATGATACACAAAAGTTGAGGATGGTTGTGGACTTTCAAAAATGAAATGAGGTAAAATGATGAATTTTTCACATAACCAATTTAACTTATTTTGAAAATCTCTTAATGACAGATAAAAAGTTGTACAAGAAAAATTTGGATATAATAATTTACAGGAAACGTCTGAAGTGCCAGATATTAAAAATTCAGACTTAGAATTTGAAACAGGTTTAATAGCAACATTATCGGGGCAACTACAAAGAAATAATGGAAGAAATAAAAGGGGTATTAATGAATTAGAGACAATATGGAAATGGATAGCAGGATCACCACACCATGATGATTTGGTGTTGTAATGGACAACGGTAATCAGCGCAATTACATTTTTACAATATAACAATATCGCCTAATTATCCACCTCAGATTGCTCAACTCATTTGCAGTGCAATACACTTTCGGTATTTCGATATTGGATACCTACTGACCTACTTAACGGTCAGCATATGCGAACTCAGATTACCCTTGTCCATTCACACCAATCATTGACTTAGTCATAAAAATTACATACCTTTTAGCTTAAAGTTATAAATAGAAGAAAATATTAAATAAAGTCAGTTTTTGATTTGCTACAAGCCAAAGCAACGTGTTTCTCTCATAATGGCGACTGTGACATGTGACATTATTAAACTCCGAACATTGTGACTTTATTAAAAGGCGAACGATGTTAATCACTCACATGCCGGATCTACAGACAATGTCCTGAAATTTCCGTCGTGTTGCCAAATGTAGTGAAAAAAAATTCTTTTATATATACAAAAAGGTGAATACAGTGCGAAAAAAAAAGTTTAAAAAAAACTTGGTGGAAACCAGTTCTTACAACTATTATGATAGCCATAACCGGCTACGAAATAGGGAAGGACACCAATACAGAAAGTAACATTGAGAAAAAAAAATATCGTAAAATACAACGACGATTTACACGTAAAACAAGATAAGACGAACTATAATATAGGGCCAGTCAGCGCCACTGAACTTTTATTAATAATGGCCCTATTAACCATGGTGTACATATTAATTAAATATTATGTGAATAAAATAAAACGGGAAATTCGGAACAGACCACAACAAACATAATACAAAACTAATAACACAGTACATAAAATAAAACTGCACTTAGAGTTCAGGCAAATTGATACAAAGAAAATGTGGCCAAAACTTTATCTGGCAACACCAAATATGGAACAATAAAAACAAATCATCAACTACAAATCCGACAACTTTGAGAGCTGCTTAAATTAATGGCCCCAATTCAAACTTTTTCTGGCAACACCAAATATGGAACAGCAACAACAAATCATCAACAACAAATCCGGTAACCTGGAGAGCTGTTTAAGTAGGTAATATATAATTAAAATAGTAATTCTATTGTAATGTGGCAATAATAGTAAAATAAAAAGTTACATGCAATAGTTAGTATGCAATGGGAAGAGATTTTTAAGGAAATTGAACCTCTAAGCCAAGAGTTTAGACAGTCATACAAATGTATGACACAAAAATGGGCTATTAAAGTGGAAACTATAGAAAAGCATACAAAAATTTTAATAGAGAAATTTAACAGGGTTAAGGCCATACTAGGTACACCTCCCAATACAGAGAATCAGCAGACCAGATATTCCTAAAACTAAGGGACCAATTACTAAAAGCCTTCCAAAGGCATAAAATAAATATTAAAATTCCACTTAAATTACGCTGTGAAGTTGATAGAAACATTGAGGACACAGATGTAAGTGAGGCAGACGAGGGTGAATTAGAAAAGAAAGAAACGGAAAACTATCGAAGGAAGAACAAAATCGACATAATGGCTACCACAGTTTAAGGTTTAGGAGCAAAGATTCTGCCCAAATTCGATGGAAAACCAGAAAATTTGAACAGATTTATCGATGCCATAAATTTGGTGGATACTTTCAAAGGTGACCACGAAGCAGTGGATGTGCAACTAGTCAAAACTAAATTGCTGCCGGCGCACGGCAATTAATAACCAACGAGGATACACTAGTTAAAATTATTGATAAACTGAAATATGCAGTGAAAGGTGAGTCGACTGAATTGATAACAGCGAAAATTTTGAATATAAAACAAGGTAGTAAAACGGCGAACCAATTCGCTGATGAGATAAATACACTGTGTACTAAGCTTGAGGAAGCGTATATTTCTGAGGGTCTAAGTGTTGAACTGGCCCAAAAGTACACTACCCAAGTAACAGTAAAAGCTCTATCTAAAAATTCCAATTACGATAAAATAAAATTAATTATGGAAAGTGGCCAGTTCGCTAACCGAAACGATGCTATCGCGAAATTTATCAGTACAAGTACCGACTCCCCCACCAATAACATCAGTTCTCCCAAGGTTACAATCGTGGACAAGGACGTGGCCGCGGCCGTTATAATCATAACAATAACCTTGGTGGCAGTTATAATGGAGGTAGGGCCAGTTACAATAACAACCAGCGCAACCGTAGTTATAACAATAATGACTACCGAAATAGAACTGGCCAACGCGGACAAGTACGAGTTACAATACAAGAATCGGGAAACTCAGGCGCCCCCTGTCTGCTACGCAGGGGGATCACACTCAAATATAGGGGCAAATGAAATTTTTTATTTGTCATTAAATATGAGCAGCTTCGCTTGTTTCTCGACCTCATTTAAAATAAATAAATAAGCAAACCTTTTTAATAGACACAGGCGCGGATATCTCTATAATTAAGGATGACGTAATAATGGAAAATGCTGAAATTAACACCAACCTAACCACATCCATCAAAGGTGTAGGTGAAGGTACAATAATATCCAAAGGTAGCGTTAACGGTAACCTCATTATAGGCAATTATTGGCTCAATCATAACTTCCAAGTAGTAGATGATAGTTTTCCGGTACCCTGCAACGGAATACTGGGATTAGATTTTAAGAAAAAGTATAACTGCGTACTAGGTTATACTGGTAAAACAAACTGGCTAATAATACAGCCAATTAATGCCAGAAAATTGTTTGTTAATATGACATACAGTACCCCCAATTACATCTTTTCCTTGCCAGCAAGATCAGAAGTCGTTAGAGAAATACAAATAAACTCGAAGGAAGATAAATTAGTCATACCGAATCAAGAAATTCAAAAAGGCATTTTCATTGCAAATACCCTAATATCAACCAAAAAAGCATTTGTAAGGCTCATAAATACGACCGATAAAGAGGTGTCAATAAAAAGTTTAAATTTAAAATCCGAAAGTCTATCCAACTATCAGATAGTCGAAAATAATTTTGTAAGAACCACAAACCATAGAAGCGAAGTTTTATCGAAACTCAGTAAAAGTTTTCCGGAATTTGTTAAAGATAAAGTAAGGAACCTATGCCAGGAATATATAGACATATTTGCTTTGGACTCGGATAAAATAACTTCAAACAATTTTTATAAACAGAAACTGAAATTAAAAGATACAACGCCAGTCTACATAAAAAATTATAGGATACCACATTCACATTAATTAAGGATGATATCGTTGAGCCATATGTGTCAGAGTACAATATTCCGGTTTTACTCGTACCCAAAAAATCTCTACCAAACTCCTCCGAAAAACGATGGAGATTGGTCATTGACTATAGGCAAATAAATAAAAAATTAGTAGCTGACAAATACCCACTGCCTCGAATCGACGCTATCTTAGACCAACTGGGACGAGCGAGATATTTCTCATGCCTGGATCTCATGTCCGGATTTCATCAGATCGAGTTGGAAAAGGATTCGAGAGATATTACGACGTCTCAACAAGCCAGGGCTCGTTCAGGTTCAAAAGGTTGCCCTTTGGCCTGAAAGTAGCTCCGAATTCATTTCAGCGTATGATATCATTGGCTTTTTCAGGACTGTCTCCTTCTCAAGTTTTTCTGTACATGGACGACTTAGTTGTCATCGGTTGTTCAGAGAAACATATGCTTAATAACTTAAAAGAGGTTTTTGACATTTGCAGAAAATGTAATCTAAGGCTGCACCCAGATAAGTGTACATTTTTTAGCCATGAGGTAACTTACCTGGGGCACAAATGCACAGCAAACGGGATATTGCCTGATGAAACAAAATATGAGGCAATAAAAAACTACCCAACGCCGAAAAATGCCGATAAGGCAAGACGGTTCGTGGCCTTTTGTAATTATTATAGACGCTTCATTAAAAACTTTGCTCACTATTCAACGCACCTCTCAAAACTAACAAGGAAAAATTCTGTTTTCATATGGACCAAGGTGTGTGACGAAGCATTCCAATATCTAAAAAGCTCACTCTTAAAACCGCCCTTGCTCCAGTACCCAGATTTTAAAAAATTATTTTGCATCACTATTGACGCCAGCAAAGAAGCCTGTGGTGCCATATTGAGCCAAGAATACAATGGTATACAACTACAATGGTATACCAACTACGAGTATATTAAAGGTAGAGATCATTGTGGTGCGGACGCCTTATCCCGCATTGATTTCGGACAAATCAAATGAATAAAGGAAGAAAATTCAACACATGTCTTAGCAGTTAAAGACGCTACTTTAAGTGATACAATTTACGATACGCCTAAAGTACAAGTTTATGACACATTTTCGTACGATTTTTCAAAAATAAAATCAGATCATACAGTATAATAAAAATAATGAGATCTCCAATTTACAAATTTATGCGCATTTAAAACGTAAAAAACTAAATTTACTTAATTTTGTGAATGCTAACGAAAAAATTAACTTAGGTGAGTTTTTTTCGAGGCTTAAAAAAGCAGCCGGCAATCACAATATTAAAAAGTTAGAATGGCCAAAAAATGATATACTTTTTAATAACTTTTCAATTACGAACTTTAAAGTCAGCGGAAATAAAATTCTATATTCATTAGAAATAATATTAACGGACCCTGTAGAAACTGTAACAGAAAAAGAACAAAAAAACTTACGACAATTTATCACGAGGACCCACTTTTAGGCGGTCATTGCGGTACAAAAAGATTATATGCAAAATTAAGAACAAAATATTTCTGGAAAACATGCGTGATATAGCGAAATTTGTAAAAAGTGCAGTAAATGGCTTTTAAATAAAGTTAAGCCAAAAAAAATGGAAAATCTTGTCCTGACTCCTACACCCTGTAAACCATTTGACATAGTAATTGTCGATACAATAGGCCCACTTCCAGAATCCAAATATGGTAACAAGTTCGCTGTTACTATGATTTGTGATTTATCAAAATATTTGGTGACGATAGCCGTACCAGACAAATCGGCAAAAACAATTGCATGTGCTATTTTTGAAAGTTTCATATTAACTTATGGAACCATGAAAGCAATTAGATCTGATTTAGGCTCCGAGTACAAAAATGAATTATTCTCTGAGCTGACAAAACTTTTAAATATTAATCATGATTTCTCAACAGCTTACCACCATGAAATTGTTGAAAGAAATCATAGAGTCTTTAACGAATACTTACGTGCTTATCTAAATGAAACGTATTCAGATTGGGATACATATTTAAAATACTTCACGTTTTTCCACAATACTACAACTAGCTCGGTTTTTGACAATAAATTTTATCCTTTAGAACTGATATTTGGCAGAAAACTACTTTGCCACATGAATTCCAAAGAGAACAAATTGATCCGATATATAATGTAGAAAATTACGTAAAAGAATTAAAATTTAGAATGCAAAAATCTCATAAAATGGCTATAAATTTAATTAATAAACATAAAATTAGAAATAAAGAATTGCATGGTAAAACAGCCAGACCTTTAGGAATTAATATAAATGATAAAGTTTTAGTAGAAAAAGAACCGAAAGATAAACATTGATGAAATTACTAAAGCCAATAAGATTGTTCACAAAAATAGAATAGTAAAGATTAAATAAATAAGTGGATTGTAATTATGCTATAAAAAAAAAAAAAAACAATAATAATAATTTATAAAATAAAATTTAAATTATGTATATCTATTACTTGCGTTTAGGTTTATATATTTACATATCTTTAAAAGTATTATTACTAATTTTTTTTAATAAAACCGCTCACTTAAAAGTGATTCTAAATTTTGCAATAAAATTTCCACATTTAAAATCCATCTTAACTTAACAAAAATATTAATTATTTACCTTTTAAATTTTCCAGGAAAATGTTGCACTGCGGTAAATGAACGAATCCTGGGTTATAACCACCCTAAAGCATGCAAATTCGTTCATTTACAACAGTTCAACTCTATTAGAAAAAGCATAAGAAATACTAAAAATACATATATGTCGGTACATTCAACTACTGTGTTAGAATCTACTTTGCATATTTGGTATTGCGTCATTGAATTAAATTTGCAACATAGTATGCGGTGAAAGGCACATGTGATCTTTCCTTTTTTACTGAGATATTATTTTGCTAGAAGCAAGGTAGAGCAATATTGCTCTATCGAATGTGGCCCTGAGTGATGTGTAAAAGAGAGTTTTATGATGAAAGCACTTGTTGAAATTGCAAAGAGTATATGATGAAAATATATGATTCAGATATGTGGAGTTAGTTGAAATACGTGATTGAGATTTTTGAAGAGTTAGTTTTTATATTGGCAGCAATATATAATACGCTTCATAAAACAAATATTAATCGTGACGCCTTCATAACATAATCGTGTCAGCGAAACGGAATCAAATGAAAACGTCGGGGTAACTCCGACATCAGAAGTAGGATGGACTTCGCCTCAAGAAAATGAAAGCGACCATTGGCGTGCACTATTGAAGACCCAAAACCGTAACTTCCTTGTGCTGGTTAAGGCCTTGCAAATGC